>NC_088243.1:94266474-94291474 GCF_036934945.1 Oncorhynchus masou masou | reverse complement strand
ATACAACAGGTGTAGTAGACCTCACAGTGAAATGCTGAATACAACAGGTGTAGTAGGCCTCACAGTGAAATGCTGAATACTACAGGTGTAGTAGACCTTACAGTGATATGCTGAATACAACAGGTGTAGTAGACCTCACAGTGAAATGCTGAATACTACAGGTGTAGTAGACTTCACAGTGAAATGCTGAATACAACAGGTGTAGTAGACCTCACAGTGAAATGCTGAATACAACAGGTGTAGTAGACCTCACAGTGAAATGCTGAATACAACAGGTGTAGTAGACCTTACAGTGAAATGCTGAATACAACAGGTGTAGTAGACCTTACAGTGAAATGCTGAATACAACCTTAGAGTGAAACACTTACTTATGAGCCCCTAACCAACAATGCAGTTTCAAAAAAATACAGATAAGAATAAGAGATAAAAGTAACAAGTAATTAAAGATCAGCAGTAAAATAACAATAAGAGGATAAATACAGGGTGTACAGGTACAGAGTCAATGTGGAGGCTATATACAGGGGGTACCGGGACAGAGTCAATGTGGAGACTATATACAGGGGGTACCAGTACAGAGTCAATGTGGAGACTATATACAGGGGGTACCAGTACAGAGTCAATGTGGAGGCTATATACAGGGGGTACCAGTACAGAGTCAATGTGGAGGCTATATACAGGGGGTACCGGTACAGAGTCAATGTGGAGGCAATATATACAGGGTGTACAGAGTCAATGTGGAGGCTATATACAGGGGGTACCAGTACAGAGTCAATGTGGAGGCTATATACAGGGGGTACCGGTACAGAGTCAATGTGGAGGCTATATACAGGGTGTACAGAGTCAATGTGGAGGCTATATACAGGGGGTACCAGTACAGAGTCAATGTGGAGGCTATATACAGGGGGTACCGGTACAGAGTCAATGTGGAGGCTATATACAGGGGGTACCAGTACAGAGTCAATGTAGAGGCTATATACAGGGGGTACCGGTACAGAGTCAATGTGGAGGCTATATACAGGGGGTACAGAGTCAATGTGGAGGCTATATACAGGGTGTTACGGTACAGAGTCAATGTGGAGGCTATATACAGGGGTCACCGGTACAGAGTCAATGTGGAGGCTATATACAGGTTATTACGGTACAGAGTCAATGTGGAGGCTATATACAGGGTGTTACGGTACAGAGTCAATGTGGAGGCTATATACAGGGTGTACCGGTACAGAGTCAATGTGGAGGCTATATACAGGGGTCATGGTACAGAGTCAATGTAGAGGCTATATACAGGGGGTACCAGTACAGAGTCAATGTAGAGGCTATATACAGGGGGTACCGGTACAGAGTCAATGTGGAGGCTATATACAGGGGGTACCGGTACAGAGTCAATGTAGAGGCTATATACAGGGGGTACCAGTACAGAGTCAATGTGGAGGTTATATACAGGGTGTTACGGTACAGAGTCAATGTAGAGGCTATATACAGGGTGTTACGGTACAGAGTCAATGTGGAGGCTATATACAGGGGGTACCGGTACAGAGTCAATGTGGAGGTTATATACAGGGTGTTACGGTACAGAGTCAATGTGGAGGCTATATACAGGGGGTACCGGTACAGAGTCAATGTGGAGGCTATATACAGGGGGTACCGGTACAGAGTCAATGTGGAGACTGTATACAGGGTGTACAGAGTCAATGTGGAGGCTATATACAGGGGGTACCAGTACAGAGTCAATGTGGAGGCTATATACAGGGGGTACCGGTACAGAGTCAATGTGGAGGCTATATACAGGGTGTACAGAGTCAATGTGGAGGCTATATACAGGGGGTACCAGTACAGAGTCAATGTGGAGGCTATATACAGGGGGTACCGGTACAGAGTCAATGTGGAGGCTATATACAGGGGGTACCAGTACAGAGTCAATGTAGAGGCTATATACAGGGGGTACCGGTACAGAGTCAATGTGGAGGCTATATACAGGGGGTACCAGTACAGAGTCAATGTGGAGGCTATATACAGGGTGTTACGGTACAGAGTCAATGTGGAGGCTATATACAGGGGTCACCGGTACAGAGTCAATGTGGAGGCTATATACAGGGTATTACGGTACAGAGTCAATGTGGAGGCTATATACAGGGTGTTACGGTACAGAGTCAATGTGGAGGCTATATACAGGGTGTACCGGTACAGAGTCAATGTGGAGGCTATATACAGGGGTCATGGTACAGAGTCAATGTAGAGGCTATATACAGGGGGTACCAGTACAGAGTCAATGTGGAGACTATATACAGGGGGTACAGGTACAGAGTCAATGTGGAGGCTATATACAGGGGGTACCGGGACAGAGTCAATGTGGAGGCTATATACAGGGGGTACCAGTACAGAGTCAATGTGGAGGCTATATACAGGGGGTACCAGTACAGAGTCAATGTGGAGGCTATATACAGGGGGTACCGGTACAGAGTCAATGTGGAGGCTATATACAGGGTGTACAGAGTCAATGTGGAGGCTATATACAGGGGGTACCAGTACAGAGTCAATGTGGAGGCTATATACAGGGGGTACCGGTACAGAGTCAATGTGGAGGCTATATACAGGGTGTACAGAGTCAATGTGGAGGCTATATACAGGGGGTACCAGTACAGAGTCAATGTGGAGGCTATATACAGGGTGTACCGGTACAGAGTCAATGTGGAGGCTATATACAGGGGGTACCAGTACAGAGTCAATGTAGAGGCTATATACAGGGGGTACCGGTACAGAGTCAATGTGTAGGCTATATACAGGGGTCATGGTACAGAGTCAATGTAGAGGCTATATACAGGGGGTACCAGTACAGAGTCAATGTGGAGACTATATACAGGGGGTACAGGTACAGAGTCAATGTGGAGGCTATATACAGGGGGTACCGGGACAGAGTCAATGTGGAGGCTATATACAGGGGGTACCAGTACAGAGTCAATGTGGAGGCTATATACAGGGGTACCAGTACAGAGTCAATGTGGAGGCTATATACAGGGGTACCGGTACAGAGTCAATGTGGAGGCTATATACAGGGTGTACAGAGTCAATGTGGAGGCTATATACAGGGGGTACCAGTACAGAGTCAATGTGGAGGCTATATACAGGGGGTACCGGTACAGAGTCAATGTGGAGGCTATATACAGGGTGTACAGAGTCAATGTGGAGGCTATATACAGGGGTACCAGTACAGAGTCAATGTGGAGGCTATATACAGGGTGTACCGGTACAGAGTCAATGTGGAGGCTATATACAGGGGTACCAGTACAGAGTCAATGTAGAGGCTATATACAGGGGGTACCGGTACAGAGTCAATGTGTAGGCTATATACAGGGGTACCAGTACAGAGTCAATGTGGAGGCTATATACAGGGTGTTACGGTACAGAGTCAATGTGGAGGCTATATACAGGGGTCACCGGTACAGAGTCAATGTGGAGGCTATATACAGGGTATTACGGTACAGAGTCAATGTGGAGGCTATATACAGGGTGTTACGGTACAGAGTCAATGTGGAGGCTATATACAGGGTGTACCGGTACAGAGTCAATGTGGAGGCTATATACAGGGGTCATGGTACAGAGTCAATGTAGAGGCTATATACATGGGGGTAACAGTACAGAGTCAATGTAGAGGCTATATACAGGGGGTACCGGTACAGAGTCAATGTGGAGGCTATATACAGGGGGTACCGGTACAGAGTCAATGTAGAGGCTATATACAGGGGGTACCAGTACAGAGTCAATGTGGAGGTTATATACAGGGTGTTACGGTACAGAGTCAATGTAGAGGCTATATACAGGGTGTTACGGTACAGAGTCAATGTGGAGGCTATATACAGGGGGTACCGGTACAGAGTCAATGTGGAGGTTATATACAGGGTGTTACGGTACAGAGTCAATGTGGAGGCTATATACAGGGGGTACCGGTACAGAGTCAATGTGGAGGCTATATACAGGGGGTACCGGTACAGAGTCAATGTGGAGACTATATACAGGGTGTACAGAGTCAATGTGGAGGCTATATACAGGGGGTACCAGTACAGAGTCAATGTGGAGGCTATATACAGGGGGTACCGGTACAGAGTCAATGTGGAGGCTATATACAGGGGGTACCAGTACAGAGTCAATGTAGAGGCTATATACAGGGGGTACCGGTACAGAGTCAATGTGGAGGCTATATACAGGGGGTACCAGTACAGAGTCAATGTGGAGGCTATATACAGGGTGTTACGGTACAGAGTCAATGTGGAGGCTATATACAGGGTATTACGGTACAGAGTCAATGTGGAGGCTATATACAGGGTGTTACGGTACAGAGTCAATGTGGAGGCTATATACAGGGGTCATGATACAGAGTCAATGTAGAGGCTATATACAGGGGGTACCAGTACAGAGTCAATGTAGAGGCTAAATACAGGGGGTACCGGTACAGAGTCAATGTAGAGGCTATATACAGGGGGTACCGGTACAGAGTCAATGTGGAGGTTATATACAGGGTGTTACGGTACAGAGTCAATGTGGAGGCTATATACAGGGGGTACCGGTACAGAGTCAATGTGGAGGCTATATACAGGGGGTACTGGTACAGAGTCAATGTGGAGACTATATACAGTGGGTACCGGTACAGAGTCAATGTGGAGGCTATATACAGTGGATACCAGTACAGAGTCAATGTGGAGGCTATATACAGGGTGTTACGGTACAGAGTCAATGTGGAGGCTATATACAGGGTATTACGGTACAGAGTCAATGTGGAGGCTATATACAGGGGGTACCAGTACAGAGTCAATGTGGAGGCTATATACAGGGTGTTACGGTACAGAGTCAATGTGGAGGCTATATACAGGGTATTACGGTACAGAGTCAATGTGGAGGCTATATACAGGGTGTTACGGTACAGAGTCAATGTGGAGGCTATATACAGGGGTCATGATACAGAGTCAATGTAGAGGCTATATACAGGGGGTACCAGTACAGAGTCAATGTAGAGGCTAAATACAGGGGGTACCGGTACAGAGTCAATGTAGAGGCTATATACAGGGGTACCGGTACAGAGTCAATGTGGAGGTTATATACAGGGTGTTACGGTACAGAGTCAATGTGGAGGCTATATACAGGGGGTACCGGTACAGAGTCAATGTGGAGGCTATATACAGGGGGTACTGGTACAGAGTCAATGTGGAGACTATATACAGTGGGTACCGGTACAGAGTCAATGTGGAGGCTATATACAGTGGATACCAGTACAGAGTCAATGTGGAGGCTATATACAGGGTGTTACGGTACAGAGTCAATGTGGAGGCTATATACAGGGTATTACGGTACAGAGTCAATGTGGAGGCTATATACAGGGTGTTACGGTACAGAGTCAATGTGGAGGCTATATACAGGGGTCATGATACAGAGTCAATGTAGAGGCTATATACAGGGGGTACCAGTACAGAGTCAATGTAGAGGCTATATACAGGGGGTACCGGTACAGAGTCAATGTAGAGGCTATATACAGGGGTCATGATACAGAGTCAATGTAGAGGCTATATACAGGGGGTACCTGTACAGAGTCAATGTAGAGGCTATATACAGGGGGTACCGGTACAGAGTCAATGTAGAGGCTATATACAGGGGGTACCAGTACAGAGTCAATGTGGAGGTTATATACAGGGTGTTACGGTACAGAGTCAATGTGGAGGTTATATACAGGGTGTTACGGTACAGAGTCAATGTGGAGGCTATATACAGGGGGTACCGGTACAGAGTCAATGTGGAGGTTATATACAGAGTGTTACGGTATAGAGTCAATGTGGAGGCTATATACAGGGGGTACCGGTACAGAGTCAATGTGGAGGCTATTTACATGGGGTACCAGTACAGAGTCAATGTGGAGGCTATATACAGGGTGTTACGGTACAGAGTCAATGTGGAGGCTATATACCGGGTGTTACGGTACAGAGTCAATATGGAGGCTTTATACAGGGGGTACCAGTACAGAGTTAATGTGGAGGCTGTATACAGGGGGTACCGGTACAGAGTCTATGTGGAGGCTATATACAGGGGGTACCGGTAGAGAGTCAATGTGGAGGCTGTATACAGGGGGCACCGGTACAGAGTCAATGTGGAGGCTATATACAGGGGGTACCGGTACAGAGTCAATGTGGAGGCTATATACAGGGGGCACCGGTACAGAGTCAATGTGGAGGCTATATACAGAGGGTACCGAGTCAATGTGGAGGCTATATACAGGGGGCACCGGTACAGAGTCAATGTGGAGGCTATATACAGAGGGTACCGAGTCAATGTGGAGGCTATATACAGGGGGCACCGGTACAGAGTCAATGTGGAGGCTATATACAGGGGGTACCGGTACAGAGTCAATGTGTAGACTATATACAGTGGGTACCGGTACAGAGTCAATGTGGAGACTATATACATGGGGTACCAGTACAGAGTCAGTGTGGAGGCTATATACAGGGTGTTACGGTACAGAGTCAATGTGGAGGCTATATACAGGGGGTACCGGCACAGAGTTAATGTGGAGACTATATACAGGGGGTACCAGTACAGAGTCAATGTGGAGGTTATATACAGGGGGTACCGGTACAGAGTCAATCTAGAGGCTATATACAGGGGGTACCAGTACAGAGTCAATGTGGAGGTTATATACAGGGGGTACCGGTACAGAGTCAATGTGGAGGCTATATACAGGGGGTACCAGTACAGAGTCAATGTGGAGGCTATATACAGGGGGTACCGGTACAGAGTCAATGTGGAGGCTATTTACATGGGGTACCAGTACAGAGTCAATGTGGAGGCTATATACAGGGTGTTACGGTACAGAGTCAATGTGGAGGCTATATACAGGGGTCACCGGTACAGAGTCAATATGGAGGCTATATACAGGGGGTACCAGTACAGAGTTAATGTGGAGGCTATATACAGGGGGCACCGGTACAGAGTCAATGTGGAGGCTATATACAGGGGGCACCGGTACAGAGTCAATGTGGAGGCTATATACAGAGGGTACAGAGTCAATGTGGAGGCTATATACAGGGGCACCAGTACAGAGTCAATGTGGAGGCTATATACAGGGGGCACCGGTACAGAGTCAATGTGGAGGCTATATACAGAGGGTACAGAGTCAATGTGGAGGCTATATACAGAGGGTACAGAGTCAATGTGGAGGCTATATACAGGGGGCACCGGTACAGAGTCAATGTGGAGGCTATATACAGGGGGTACCAGTCCAGAGTCAATGTGGAGGCTATATACAGGGGGTACCATTACAGAGTCAATGTGGAGGCTATATACAGGGGGCACCGGTACAAAGTCAATGTGGAGGCTATATACAGAGGGTACAGAGTCAATGTGGAGGCTATATACAGGGGGCACCGGTACAGAGTCAATGTGGAGGCTATATACAGGGGGTACCATTACAGAGTCAATGTGGAGGCTATATACAGGGGGTACCGGTACAGAGTCAATGTGGAGGCTATATACAGGGGGCACCGGTACAGAGTCAATGTGGAGGCTATATACAGAGGGTACCAGTACAGAGTCAATGTGGAGGCTATATACAGGGGGTACCGGGACAGAGTCAATGTGGAGGAATCCAGAAAATCACATTGTAGGATTTAATGAATTTATTTGCAAATTATGGTGGAAAATAACTATATAAGCCTATTTTACTGCTGCTCTTTAATTATTTGTTACTTTTTTTCATATTTATTATTATTATTAATATGTTATTTTAGGTACACCACATTATTTTAGGTACACCACATCAGTACAACAAGCTGGCAACATTATCAATAAACAGGAAACACACTGCTCTGTTTTAGACCACACTGCAACTCAACAATGAGCTGAAGTCTTGGTGGATAAAGCAACAAACACAACAAAGGCCCAGAGGCTGAGCCCCCAGAGACAGAGCCCCCAGAGACAGAGCCCCCAGAGGCAGAGCCCCCAGAGGCTGATCCCCCAGAGACAGAGACCCCAGAGGCTGAGCCCCCAGAGACAGAGCCCCCAGAGGCAGAGCCCCCAGAGGCAGAGCCCCCAGAGGCTGAGCCCCCAGAGACAGAGCCCCCAGAGGCTGAGCCCCCAGAGACAGAGCCCCCAGAGGCTGAGCCCCCAGAGGCAGAGCCCCCAGAGGCTGAGCCCCCAGAGACAGAGCCCCCAGAGGCAGATCCCCCAGAGGCAGATCCCCCAGAGGCAGAGCCCCCAGAGGCTGATCCCCCAGAGGCAGATCCCCCAGAGGCAGAGCCCCCAGAGGCAGATCCCCCAGAGGCTGATCCCCCAGAGGCAGAGCCCCCAGAGGCTGATCCCCCAGACGCAGAGCCCCCAGAGGCTGATCCCCCAGACGCAGAGCCCCCAGAGGCTGAGCCCCCAGAGACAGAGCCCCCAGAGGCGGATCCCCCAGAGACAGATCCCCCAGAGACAGAGCCCCCAGAGGCTGATCCCCCAGAGGCTGAGCCCCCAGAGGCTGATCCCCCAGAGGCTGAGCCCCCAGAGACAGAGCCCCCAGAGGCAGAGCCCCCAGAGGCAGAGCCCCCAGAGGCTGAGCCCCCAGAGACAGAGCCCCCAGAGGCTGAGCCCCCAGAGACAGAGCCCCCAGAGGCTGAGCCCCCAGAGGCAGAGCCCCCAGAGGCTGAGCCCCCAGAGACAGAGCCCCCAGAGGCAGATCCCCCAGAGGCAGATCCCCCAGAGACAGAGCCCCCAGAGGCTGATCCCCCAGAGGCTGAGCCCCCAGAGGCTGATCCCCCAGAGGCTGAGCCCCCAGAGGCTGATCCCCCAGAGGCAGATCCCCCAGAGGCGGATCCCCCAGAGGCAGAGCCCCCAGAGGCTGATCCCCCAGAGGCAGAGCCCCCAGAGGCGGATCCCCCAGAGACAGATCCCCCAGAGACAGAGCCCCCAGAGGCTGATCCCCCAGAGGCTGATCCCCCAGAGGCTGATCCCCCAGAGGCTGAGCCCCCAGAGGCTGATCCCCCAGAGGCTGAGCCCCCAGAGGCTGATCCCCCAGAGGCTGAGCCCCCAGAGGCTGATCCCCCAGAGGCAGAGCCCCCAGAGGCTGAGACCCCAGAGGCAGAGCCCCCAGAGACAGATCCCCCAGAGGCTGATCCCCCAGAGGCAGAGCCCCCAGAGGCGGATCCCCCAGAGACAGATCCCCCAGAGACAGAGCCCCCAGAGGCTGATCCCCCAGAGGCTGAGCCCCCAGAGGCTGATCCCCCAGAGGCTGAGCCCCCAGAGGCTGATCCCCCAGAGGCAGAGCCCCCAGAGGCTGATCCCCCAGAGGCTGAGCCCCCAGAGGCTGATCCCCCAGAGGCAGAGCCCCCAGAGGCTGAGACCCCAGAGGCAGAGCCCCCAGAGACAGATCCCCCAGAGGCGGATCCCCCAGAGGCAGATCCCCCAGAGGCAGATCCCCCAGAGGCTGATCCCCCAGAGGCAGAGCCCCCTGAGGCAGAGCCCCCAGAGGCAGAGCTACAGCAGCTGTGAAGGGCCATTACAATATTACAGTCCTACAGAAGCTCTATAAATCACTCAGAGTGATGTGGAACACACACACACACATTACTCATTACAGTGATGTTCACACACACACACACACACACACACACACACACACACACACACACACACACACACACACACACACACACACACACACACACACACACACACACACACACACACACACACACACACACACACACACACACACACACATTACTCATTACAGTGATGTGGAACACTGTGCTATCTGTTACCAAGTGCCTAGAGCTCTTTAAAATACAGGAGAACTTGTTTTCCTCATGTCTCTCTCTGTCTCATTCCTTCTCTCCTTTCTTCATGTCTGCCCCTGCCTCATTCCCTCTCTCCTTTCTTCATGTCTGTCCCTGCCTCATTCCCTTCTCTCCTTTCTTCCCTCCTATCTCTCTCTATCCCTCCTTTCCATCTCTCTCTCTCTCTCTCCCTGTTCATGCATCCCTCATATCTCTCTCTCCTTCCCATCTATCTGTCTCTCTCTGTCCCTATCTCCCTCTATCTCCCTGTCCCTCGGTTCCATCTCTATTTCCTTCCCATCTGTCTCTCTCTGTCTCTGTCTCACTCCCATCTCCCCCTCCATCAGTCCCATCTCTCTCTCTATCACCCTCCCTTCTCCCCCTCCATCAGTCCCATCTCTCTCTCTATCACCCTCCCTTCTCCCCCTCCCTCAGTCCCATCTCTCTCTCTATCACCCTCCCTTCTCCCCCTCCATCAGTCCCATCTCTCTCTCTATCACCCTCCCTTCTCCCCCTCCCTCAGTCCCATCTCTCTCTCTATCACCCTCCCTTCTCCCCCTCCATCAGTCCCATCTCTCTCTCTATCACCCTTTCTTCTCCCCCTCCATCAGTCCCATCTCTCTCTCTATCACCCTCCCTTCTCCCCCTCCCTCAGTCCCATCTCTCTCTCTCACCCTCCCTTCTCCCCCTCCCTCAGTCCCATCTCTCTCTCTATCACCCTCCCTTCTCCCCCTCCCTCAGTCCCATCTCTCTCTCTATCACCCTCCCTTCTCCCCCTCCATCAGTCCCATCTCTCTCTCTATCACCCTCCCTTCTCCCCCTCCCTCAGTCCCATCTCTCTCTCTCTATCACCCTCCCTTCTCCCCCTCCCTCAGTCCCATCTCTCTCTCTATCACCCTCCCTTCTCCCCCTCCCTCAGTCCCTTCTCTCTCTCTATCACCCTCCCTTCTCCCCCTCCCTCAGGCCCATCTCTCTCTCTATCACCCTCCCTTCTCCCCCTCCCTCAGTCCCATCTCTCTCTCTATCACCCTCCCTTCTCCCCCTCCCTCAGTCCCATCTCTCTCTCTATCACCCTCCCTTCTCCCCCTCCATCAGTCCCATCTCTCTCTCTATCACCCTCCCTTCTCCCCCCTCCCTCAGTCCCATCTCTCTCTCTATCACCCTCCCTTCTCCCCCTCCATCAGTCCCATCTCTCTCTCTATCACCCTCCCTTCTCCCCCTCCCTCAGTCCCATCTCTCTCTCTATCACCCTCCCTTCTCCCCCTCCCTCAGTCCCATCTCTCTCTCTATCACCCTCCCTTCTCCCCCTCCCTCAGTCCCATCTCTCTCTCTATCACCCTCCCTTCTCCCCCTCCATCAGTCCCATCTCTCTCTCTATCACCCTCCCTTCTCCCCCTCCATCAGTCCCATCTCTCTCTCTATCACCCTCCCTTCTCCCCCTCCATCAGTCCCATCTCTCTCTCTATCACCCTCCCTTCTCCCCCTCCATCAGTCCCATCTCTCTCTCTATCACCCTCCCTTCTCCCCCTCCCTCAGTCCCATCTCTCTCTCTATCACCCTCCCTTCTCCCCCTCCCTCAGTCCCATCTCTCTCTCTATCACCCTCCCTTCTCCCCCTCCATCAGTCCCATCTCTCTCTCTATCACCCTCCCTTCTCCCCCTCCATCAGTCCCATCTCTCTCTCTATCACCCTCCCTTCTCCCCCTCCCTCAGTCCCATCTCTCTCTCTATCACCCTCCCTTCTCCCCCTCCCTCAGTCCCATCTCTCTCTCTATCACCCTCCCTTCTCCCCCTCCATCAGTCCCATCTCTCTCTCTATCACCCTCCCTTCTCCCCCTCCCTCAGTCCCATCTCTCTCTCTATCACCCTCCCTTCTCCCCCTCCCTCAGTCCCATCTCTCTCTCTATCACCCTCCCTTCTCCCCCTCCATCAGTCCCATCTCTCTCTCTATCACCCTCCCTTCTCCCCCTCCCTCAGTCCCATCTCTCTCTCTATCACCCTCCCTTCTCCCCCTCCATCAGTCCCATCTCTCTCTCTATCACCCTCCCTTCTCCCCTCCCTCAGTCCCATCTCTCTCTCTATCACCCTCCCTTCTCCCCCTCCATCAGTCCCATCTCTCTCTCTATCACCCTCCCTTCTCCCCCTCCCTCAGTCCCATCTCTCTCTCTATCACCCTCCCTTCTCCCCCTCCATCAGTCCCATCTCTCTCTCTCTATCACCCTCCCTTCTCCCCCTCCATCAGTCCCATCTCTCTCTCTATCACCCTCCCTTCTCCCCCTCCCTCAGTCCCATCTCTCTCTCTATCACCCTCCCTTCTCCCCTCCATCAGTCCCATCTCTCTCTCTATCACCCTCCCTTCTCCCCCTCCCTCAGTCCCATCTCTCTCTCTATCACCCTCCCTTCTCCCCCTCCCTCAGTCCCATCTCTCTCTCTATCACCCTCCCTTCTCCCCCCATCCCCAGTCCCATCTCTCCCTCTCCCCCTCCATCATCACCCTCCCTTCTCCCCCTCCATCAGTCCCATCTCTCTCTCTATCACCCTCCCTTCTCCCCCTCCATCAGTCCCATCTCTCTCTCTATCACCCTCCCTTCTCCCCCTCCCTCAGTCCCATCCTCTCTATCAGTCCCAGTCCCATCTCTCTCTCTATCACCCTCCCTTCTCCCCCTCCATCAGTCCCATCTCTCTCTCTATCACCCTCCCTTCTCCCCCTCCATCAGTCCCATCTCTCTCTCTATCACCCTCCCTTCTCCCCCTCCATCAGTCCCATCTCTCTCTCTATCACCCTCCCTTCTCCCCCTCCATCAGTCCCATCTCTCTCTCTATCACCCTCCCTTCTCCCCCTCCCTCAGTCCCATCTCTCTCTCTATCACCCTCCCTTCTCCCCCTCCCTCAGTCCCATCTCTCTCTCTATCACCCTCCCTTCTCCCCCTCCCTCAGTCCCATCTCTCTCTCTATCACCCTCCCTTCTCCCCCTCCATCAGTCCCATCTCTCTCTCTATCACCCTCCCTTCTCCCCCTCCCTCAGTCCCCCTCTCTCTCTCTATCACCCTCCCTTCTCCCCCTCCCTCAGTCCCATCTCTCTCTCTATCACCCTCCCTTCTCCCCCTCCATCAGTCCCATCTCTCTCTCTATCACCCTCCCTTCTCCCCCTCCCTCAGTCCCATCTCTCTCTCTATCACCCTCCCTTCTCCCCCTCCATCAGTCCCATCTCTCTCTCTATCACCCTCCCTTCTCCCCCTCCCTCAGTCCCATCTCTCTCTCTATCACCCTCCCTTCTCCCCCTCCATCAGTCCCATCTCTCTCTCTATCACCCTCCCTTCTCCCCCTCCCTCAGTCCCATCTCTCTCTCTATCACCCTCCCTTCTCCCCCTCCATCAGTCCCATCTCTCTCTCTATCACCCTCTCCTCCATCTCCCCCCCTCCCTCAGTCCCATCTCTCTCTCTATCACCCTCCCTTCTCCCCCTCCATCAGTCCCATCTCTCTCTCTATCACCCTCCCTTCTCCCCCTCCCTCAGTCCCATCTCTCTCTCTATCACCCTCCCTTCTCCCCCTCCCTCAGTCCCTTCTCTCTCTCTATCACCCTCCCTTCTCCCCTCCATCAGTCCCATCTCTCTCTCTATCACCCTCCCTTCTCCCCCTCCATCAGTCCCATCTCTCTCTCTATCACCCTCCCTTCTCCCCCTCCATCAGTCCCATCTCTCTCTCTATCACCCTCCCTTCTCCCCCTCCCTCAGTCCCATCTCTCTCTCTATCACCCTCCCTTCTCCCCCTCCCTCAGTCCCATCTCTCTCTCTATCACCCTCCCTTCTCCCCCTCCATCAGTCCCATCTCTCTCTCTCTATCACCCTCCCTTCTCCCCCTCCATCAGTCCCATCTCTCTCTCTATCACCCTCCCTTCTCCCCCTCCCTCAGTCCCATCTCTCTCTCTATCACCCTCCCTTCTCCCCCTCCATCAGTCCCATCTCTCTCTCTATCACCCTCCCCATTCTCCCCCTCCCTCAGTCCCATCTCTCTCTCTATCACCCTCCCTTCTCCCCCTCCATCAGTCCCATCTCTCTCTCTATCACCCTCCCTTCTCCCCCTCCATCAGTCCCATCTCTCTCTCTATCACCCTCCTTTCTCCCCCTCCCTCAGTCCCATCTCTCTCTCTATCACCCTCCCTTCTCCCCCTCCATCAGTCCCATCTCTCTCTCTATCACCCTCCTTTCTCCCCCTCCCTCAGTCCCATCTCTCTCTCTATCACCCTCCCTTCTCCCCCTCCCTCAGTCCCATCTCTCTCTCTATCACCCTCCTTTCTCCCCCTCCCTCAGTCCCATCTCTCTCTCTATCACCCTCCCTTCTCCCCCTCCCTCAGTCCCATCTCTCTCTCTATCACCCTCCCTTCTCCCCCTCCATCAGTCCCATCTCTCTCTCTATCACCCTCCCTTCTCCCCCTCCATCAGTCCCATCTCTCTCTCTATCACCCTCCTTTCTCCCCCTCCCTCAGTCCCATCTCTCTCTCTATCACCCTCCCTCTCTCCCCTCCCTTCTCCATCAGTCCCATCTCTCTCTCTATCACCCTCCTTTCTCCCCCTCCCTCAGTCCCATCTCTCTCTCTATCACCCTCCTTTCTCCCCCTCCCTCAGTCCCATCTCTCTCTCTATCACCCTCCCTTCTCCCCCTCCATCAGTCCCATCTCTCTCTCTATCACCCTCCTTTCTCCCCCTCCCTCAGTCCCATCTCTCTCTCTATCACCCTCCCTTCTCCCCCTCCCTCAGTCCCATCTCTCTCTCTATCACCCTCCCTTCTCCCCCTCCCTCAGTCCCATCTCTCTCTCTATCACCCTCCTTTCTCCCCCTCCCTCAGTCCCATCTCTCTCTCTATCACCCTCCCTTCTCCCCCTCCATCAGTCCCATCTCTCTCTCTATCACCCTCCTTTCTCCCCCTCCCTCAGTCCCATCTCTCTCTCTATCACCCTCCCATCTCCCCCTCCCTCAGTCCCATCTCTCTCTCTATCACAGTCCCATCTCTCTCTCTATCCCCTCCTTTCCCCCTCCCTCAGTCCCATCTCTCTCTCTATCACCCTCCTTTCTCCCCCTCCCTCAGTCCCATCTCTCTCTCTATCACCCTCCCTTCTCCCCCTCCCTCAGTCCCATCTCTCTCTCTATCACCCTCCCTTCTCCCCCCTCCCCCCTCCCTCAGTCCCATCTCTCTCTCTATCACCCTCCCTTCTCCCCCTCCCTCAGTCCCATCTCTCTCTCTATCACCCTCCCTTCTCCCCCTCCCTCAGTCCCATCTCTCTCTCTATCACCCTCCCTTCTCCCCCTCCCTCAGTCCCATCTCTCTCTCTATCACCCTCCCTTCTCCCCCTCCCTCAGTCCCATCTCTCTCTCTATCACCCTCCCTTCTCCCCCTCCCTCAGTCCCATCTCTCTCTCTATCACCCTCCCTTCTCCCCCTCCATCAGTCCCATCTCTCTCTCTATCACCCTCCCTTCTCCCCCTCCCTCAGTCCCATCTCTCTCTCTATCACCCTCCCTTCTCCCCCTCCCTCAGTCCCATCTCTCTCTCTATCACCCTCCCTTCTCCCCCTCCCTCAGTCCCATCTCTCTCTCTATCACCCTCCCTTCTCCCCCTCCCTCAGTCCCATCTCTCTCTCTATCACCCTCCCTTCTCCCCCTCCCTCAGTCCCATCTCCCTTCTCCCCCTCCCTCAGTCCCATCCCTCCCTATCTCCCCCTCCCCCTCCATCAGTCCCATCTCTCTCTCTATCACCCTCCCTTCTCCCCCTCCCTCAGTCCCATCTCTCTCTCTATCACCCTCCCTTCTCCCCCTCCATCAGTCCCATCTCTCTCTCTATCACCCTCCCTTCTCCCCCTCCATCAGTCCCATCTCTCTCTCTATCACCCTCCCTTCTCCCCCCATCAGTCCCATCTCTCTCTCTATCACCCTCCCTTCTCCCCCTCCCTCAGTCCCATCTCTCTCTCTATCACCCTCCCTTCTCCCCCTCCCTCAGTCCCATCTCTCTCTCTATCACCCTCCCTTCTCCCCCTCCCTCAGTCCCATCTCTCTCTCTATCACCCTCCCTTCTCCCCCTCCCTCAGTCCCATCTCTCTCTCTATCACCCTCCCTTCTCCCCCTCCATCAGTCCCATCTCTCTCTCTATCACCCTCCCTTCTCCCCCTCCCCTCAGTCCCATCTCTCTCTCTATCACCCTCCCTTCTCCCCCTCCCTCAGTCCCATCTCTCTCTCTATCACCCTCCCTTCTCCCCCTCCCTCAGTCCCATCTCTCTCTCTATCACCCTCCCTTCTCCCCCTCCCTCAGTCCCATCTCTCTCTCTATCACCCTCCCTTCTCCCCCTCCCTCAGTCCCATCTCTCTCTCTATCACCCTCCCTTCTCCCCCTCCCTCAGTCCCATCTCTCTCTCTATCACCCTCCCTTCTCCCCCTCCCTCAGTCCCATCTCTCTCTCTATCACCCTCCCTTCTCCCCCTCCCTCAGTCCCATCTCTCTCTCTATCACCCTCCCTTCTCCCCCTCCCTCAGTCCCATCTCTCTCTATCACCCTCCCCTCCCCCTCCCTCAGTCCCATCTCTCTCTATCACCCTCCCCCTCCATCAGTCCCATCTCTCTCTCTATCACCCTCCCCCTCCCTCAGTCCCATCTCTCTCTCTATCACCCTCCCTTCTCCCCCTCCCTCAGTCCCATCTCTCTCTCTCTATCACCCTCCCTTCTCCCCCTCCCTCAGTCCCATCTCTCTCTCTATCACCCTCCCTTCTCCCCCTCCCTCAGTCCCATCTCTCTCTCTATCACCCTCCCTTCTCCCCCTCCCTCAGTCCCATCTCTCTCTCTATCACCCTCCCTTCTCCCCCTCCCTCAGTCCCATCTCTCTCTCTATCACCCTCCCTTCTCCCCCTCCCTCAGTCCCATCTCTCTCTCTATCACCCTCCCCCTCCATCAGTCCCATCTCTCTCTCTATCACCCTCCCCTCCCTCAGTCCCATCTCTCTCTCTATCACCCTCCCTTCTCCCCCTCCCTCAGTCCCATCTCTCTCTCTATCACCCTCCCTTCTCCCCCCCCCTCAGTCCCATCTCTCTCTCTATCACCCTCCCTTCTCCCCTCCCTCAGTCCCATCTCTCTCTCTATCACCCTCCCTTCTCCCCTCCCTCAGTCCCATCTCTCTCTCTATCACCCTCCCTTCTCCCCCTCCCTCAGTCCCATCTCTCTCTCTATCACCCTCCCTTCTCCCCCTCCCTCAGTCCCATCTCTCTCTCTATCACCCTCCCTTCTCCCCCTCCCTCAGTCCCATCTCTCTCTATCACCCTCCCCCTCCATCAGTCCCATCTCTCTCTCTATCACCCTCCCCCTCCCTCAGTCCCATCTCTCTCTCTATCACCCTCCCCCTCCCTCAGTCCCATCTCTCTCTCTATCACCCTCCCTTCTCCCCCTCCCTCAGTCCCATCTCTCTCTCTATCACCCTCCCTTCTCCCCCTCCCTCAGTCCCATCTCTCTCTCTATAACCCTCCCTTCTCCCCCTCCCTCAGTCCCATCTCTCTCTCTATCACCCTCCCTTCTCCCCCTCCCTCAGTCCCATCTCTCTCTCTATCACCCTCCCTTCTCCCCCTCCCTCAGTCCCATCTCTCTCTCTATCACCCTCCCTTCTCCCCCTCCCTCAGTCCCATCTCTCTCTCTATCACCCTCCCTCCATCAGTCCCATCTCCTCTCTATCACCCTCCCCCTCCCTCAGTCCCATCTCTCCTCTATCACCCTCCCTTCTCCCCCTCCCTCAGTCCCATCTCTCTCTCTATCACCCTCCCTTCTCCCCCTCCCTCAGTCCCATCTCTCTCTCTATAACCCTCCCTTCTCCCCCTCCCTCAGTCCCATCTCTCTCTCTATCACCCTCCCTTCTCCCCTCCCTCAGTCCCATCTCTCTCTCTATCACCCTCCCTTCTCCCCCTCCCTCAGTCCCATCTCTCTCTCTATCACCCTCCCTTCTCCCCTCCCTCAGTCCCATCTCTCTCTCTATCACCCTCCCTTCTCCCCCTCCATCAGTCCCATCTCTCTCTCTATCACCCTCCCTTCTCCCCCTCCCTCAGTCCCATCTCTCTCTCTATAACCCTCCCTTCTCCCCCTCCCTCAGTCCCATCTCTCTCTCTATCACCCTCCCTTCTCCCCCTCCCTCAGTCCCATCTCTCTCTCTATCACCCTCCCTTCTCCCCGTACATCAGGTCTTTCCAGGAAGTGTTCCCAGCTTACGTGCTTTGCTGAATCATGTACTGAGCCTTGACCTCTGATTGGCTACATGTACAGGAGTCTTGCTCTCTGATTGGATAAGAGACAACAAATGAGCAGAAGCTCATTATGGGTCTGATTGTGTAACACAGGAAATGAGGCACTTCACGTGTTGACCATCCCAGAAGAAGAAAGGCAGGAGGACTCAGTCCTTGAATAAGGAGGGGTTTCATCCAATAGAAGAAAGGCAGAAAGGGTTTCATCCAATAGAAGAAAGGCAGGAGGGGTTTCATCCAATAGAAGAAAGGCAGAAAGGGTTTCATCCAATAGAAGAAAGGCAGGAGGAGTTTCATCCAATAGAAGAAAGGCAGGAGGACTCAGTCCTTGAATAAGGAGGGGTTTCATCCATTAGAAGAAAGGCAGAAAGGGTTTCATCCAATAGAAGAAAGGCAGGAGGGGTTTCATCCAATAGAAGAAAGGCAGGAGGACTCAGTCCTTGAATAAGGAGGGGTTTCATCCAATAGAAGAAAGGCAGGAGGACTCAGTCCTTGAATAAGGAGGGGTTTGATTTTCAAAGTCTCTCAGTTTAGCATATTTTATGTTCAAGTTGGGTTCACATGAACTCTACAGTAGGTTCCAGGAAGTGCTTCATGAGAGAGGGGTAGGAGAACAGGAGAGAGGGGTAGGAGAACAGGAGAGATGGGTAGGAGAGCAGGAGAGAGGGGTAGGAGAGCAGGAGAGAGGGGTAGGAGAGCAGGAGAGAGGGGTCGGGGAGCAGGAGAGAGGGGTAGGAGAAGCAGGAGAGAGGGGTAGGAGAGCAGGAGAGAGGGGTAGGAGAAGCAGGAGAGAGGGGTAGGAGAGCAGGAGAGAGGGGTAGGAGAAGCAGGAGAGAGGGGTAGGAGAGCAGGAGAGAAGGGTAGGAGAAGCAGGAGAGAGGGGTAGGAGAGCAGTAGAGATGGGTTGGAGAGCAGGAGAGAGGGGTAGGAGAGCAGGAGAGAGGGGTAGGAGAGCAGGAGAGAAGGGTAGGAGAGCAGGAGAGAAGAGGCAGGTCTAAAACTATTCTCTTCTGAAAACAACAGGAAAATGCTTCCATTATACAACACACACACACACACACACACACACACACACACACACACACACACACACACACACACGGACTACAAGATACAGGAAACCCTCCTATCATGTGGAGAGGAGGAAGTGCTTTGAAAGGCTGGTAATGGTTCACATCAACACCATTATCCCAGAAACCCTAGACCCACTCCAATTTGCATACCGCCCCAACAGATCCACAGATGATGCAATCTCTATTGCACTCCACACTGTCCTTTCTCACCTAAACTAAAGGAACACCTATGTGAGAATGCTGTTCATTGACTACAGCTCAGTGTTCAACACCATAGTGCCCACAAAGCTCATCACTAAGCTAAGGACCCTGGGACTAAACACCTCCCTCTGCAACTGGATCCTGGACGGGCTGCCCCCAGGTGGTAAGGGTAGGTAACAACACGCCTGCCATGCTGATCCTCAACACTGGGGCCCCTCAGGGGTGCGTGCTTAGTCCCCTCCTGTACTCCCTGTTCACCCACAACTTTGTGGCAGCGCATGACTCCAACACCAGCATTAAGTTTGTTGACGACACAACAGTGGTAGGCCTGACCACTGACGACGATGAGACAGCCTACAGGGAGGAGGAGAGAGACCTGGCCGTGTGGTGCCAGGACACCAACAACAGTAAGACCAGGGAGCTGATCGTGAACACACATCACCCTTGAAAAAGTTTGGCATGGGCCCTCAAAAAACATGGTACTGAACTGACCCTGTATATAGTCACCTTCCCCCTATTCATATCTACCTCCATCACTCCAGTATCCCTGTACATGTTAATATGGTACTGAACTGACCCTGGAAATGACCCTATACAGTATATAGATTCTGCACATTGTTAATATGGTATTAGAACTGACCCTGGAACTGACCCTATACAGTATATAGATTCTGCACATTGTTAATATGGTATTAGAACTGACCCTGGAACTGACCCTATACAGTATATATATTGTATCCAGACATGTTGCTTTGAAGAGGGACTCACATTGTATCCAGACATGTTGATTTGAAGAGGGACTCACATTGTATCCAGACATGTTGATTTGAAGAGGGACTCACATTGTATCCAGACATGTTGATCTCAATGCGTTGCTCGTTCTCCTTGCTTCCGTCAGGAGCGATCATGTTCAGCAGGTGATAGTAAGCCCTAGAGTCCTGCAGGAGACAGACAGAGAGTTACTCTCCAGCTAGGAAACACAGTGTTATACTCCTCAGGACAACACAGAACACATAAACATGCTGGAATTGAAGTCAGAGAAATACATTAAATTATAAGGAAGGACGTTGATGTCAAAGAGAGTTCAACATTCATTACGGTACTTTCACTAAGTTAAAGAAGTCTGATACTGTCTGAAGCATGGCAGGAGACACAGAGGCATTAGACAGAGACAGACAGGGAGACAGAGAAATTAGACAGAGACAGACAGGTAGACAGAGACAGACAGGTAGACAGAAATGAGACAGAGACAGACAGGGAGAGAAATGAGACAGAGACAGACAGGGAGAGAGAGACAGATAATGAGACAGGGACAGACAGGTAGACAGAGACCGACAGGTAGACAGAGACAGAGAAATGAGACAGAGACAGACAGGGAAACAGAGACAGAGAAATGAGACAGAGACAGGAAGGTAGACATATAAATGAGACAGAGGGAGACAGACAGGGAGGCAGAGACGGATAAACGAGACAGAGACAGACAGGGAGACAGATAAATGAGACAGAGGGAGACAGACAGGGAGATAGAGACAGATAAATGAGACAGAGACAAACATTGAGAGAGACAGGGAGGCAGAGAAATGAGACAGAGAGATAAAATAGACAGAGAAATTAGACAGAGACAGACAGGAAGAGAGAAAAGGAGAGAGAGAAATGAGACAGACACGGAGAGAGAAAAGGAGACAGAGAAATGAGACAGACATGGAGAGAGACAGGGAGGCAGAGAAATGAGACAGAGACAGATAAAATAGACAGAGAAATTAGACAGAGACAGACAGGGAGAGAGAAAAGGAGAGAGAGAAATGAGATAGACAGGGAGAGAGAAAAGGAGACAGAGAAATGATACAGACATGGAGAGAGACAGGGAGGCAGAGAAATGAGACAGAGACAGATAAAATAGACAGAGAAATTAGAAAGAGACAGACAGGAAGAGAGAAAAGGAGAGAGAGAAATGAGACAGACATGGAGAGAGAAAAGGAGACAGAGAAATGAGACAGACATGGAGAGAGAAAAGGAGACAGAGAAATGAGACAGACACGGAGAGAGAAAAGGAGGCAGAGAAATGAGACAGACATGGAGAGAGACAGGGAGACAGAGAAACTAGACAGAGACAGACAGGGAGAGAGAAAAGGAGAGATAGAAATGAGACAGACACGGAGAGAGAAAAGGAGACAGAGAAATGAGACTGAGACAGACACAGAGAAATTAGACAGAGAAATTAGACAGAGACAGACAGGGAGAGAGAAAAGGAGACTGAGAACTGAGACAGACATGGAAAGAGACAGGGAGACACAGAGAACTGAGACAGACATGGAGAGAGACAGAGAGACAGAGAAATGAGACATAGATAAAAAAGAGAGAGATAACTAGGTGATTCATCAGACTGAGGCAGTTGACATTTACATACAGGCAGTTGAAGGAGAGGTGAAGGAGAAAGAGAGGAGAGAGATATCCAGCGTATTCAGAAAGTATTCAGACCCCTTGACTTTTTCCACATTTTGTTACATTACAATCCTTATTCTAAAATTCATTGAATTGTTTTCTTCCTCAGCAATCTACACACAATACCCCATGATGACATCACAATACCCCATGATGACATCACAATACCCCACGATGACATCACAATACCCCATGATGACATCACAATACCCCACAATGACATCACAATATCCCATGATGACATCACAATACCCCATGATGACATCACAATACCCCACGATGACATCACAATACCCCATGCTGACATCACAATACCCCATGATGACATCATAATACCCCACAATGACAAATTTGCTAATTTCTATATTTTTTTAAACAGAAATACCTTATCTACATAAGTATTCAGACCCTTTGCTATTAGACTCGAAATTCAGCTCAGATGCATCTTGTTTCCATTGATCATCCTTGAGATGTTTCTATAACTTGATGGAGTCCACCTGTGGTAAATTCAATTGATTGGACATGATTTGGAAAGGCACACAACTGTCTATATAAGGTCCTACAGTTGACAGGGCATGTCACAGAAAAAACGAAGCCATGAGGTGGAAGGAATTGTCTGTAGAACTCTGAGACAGGATTGTGTCAAGGAACAGATCCGGGAAAGGGATACCAAAATGTTTCTGCAGCATTGAAGGTCCCCAAGAACACAGTGGCCTCCATCATTCTTTAATGGAAGAAGGTTGGAACCACCAAGACTCTTCCTAGAGCTGGCCGCCCAGCCAAACTGAGCAATCAGGGTAGAAGGGCCTTGGTCAGGGAGGTGACCATGAACCCGATGGTCACTCTGACAGAGCTCCAGAGCTCCTCTGTGGAGATGGGAGAATCTTCCAGAAGGACAACCATCTCTGCAGCACTTCACCAATTAGGCCTTTATGGTAGAATGGCCAGACGGAAGCCACTCCTCAGTAAAAGGCACATGAAAGCCCGCTTGGAGTTTGCCAAAAGGCATGTAAAGATTCTTAGAACACGAGAAACAAGATTCTCTGGTCTGATGAAACCAAGATTGAACTCTTTGACCTGCATGCCAAGCGTCACATCTCGAGGAAACCTGGCACCATCCCTACAATGAAGCATGGTGGTGGCAGCATCATGCTGTGGGCATGTTTTTCAGCAGCAGGGACTGGGAGACTAGTCAGGATTGAGGAAAAGATGAACGGAGCAAAGTACGGAGAGATCCTTGATGAAAACCTGCTCCAGAGTGTTCAGGACCTCAGACTGGGGCGAAGGTTCACCTTCCAACAGGACAACAACCCTAAGCACACAGCCAAGACAACGCAGGAGTGGCTTTGAGACAAGTCTCTGAATGTCCTTGAGTGACCTGGCCAGAGCCCGGTTTTGAACCTGATCAAACATCTCTGGAGAGACCTGAAAATAGCTATGCAGCAACTCTCCCCATCCAACCTGGCAGAGGTTGAGAGGATCTGCAGAGAAGAATGGGAGAAACTCCCCAAATACAGGTGTGTCAAGCTTGTAGTGTCATACCCAAGAAGACTCGAGGCTGTAATCGTTGCCAAAGGTGCTTCAATGAAGTACTGAGTAAAGTGTCGGAATACTTATGTAAATGTGATATTTCAGTTATTTCATTAAAAAAAAAATAATAATGAGCAATTGTTTTTTTAAATAGTTCTTGCTTTTTCATTATGGGGTATTGTGTGTAGATTGACGGGGATGAAACAATATGGTTTTTTTTAGAATAAGATATATATATACATTTGGGTCAGAAGTTTAAATACACTCAATTAGTATTTGGTAGCATTGCTTTTAAATAGTTTAACTTGGGTCAAACGTTTCAGGTAGCCTTCCACAAGCTTCCCACAATAAGTTGGGTGAATTTTGGCCCATTCCTCCTGACAGAGCTGGTGTAACTGAGTCAGGTTTGTAGGCCTCCTTGCTCACACACACTTTTTCAGTTCTGCCCACAAACTTTCTAGAGGATTGAGGTCAGGGCTTTGTGATGGCCACTCCAATATCTTGACTTTGTTGTCCTTAAGCCATTTTGCCACAACTTTGGAAGTATGCTTGGGGTCATTGTCCATTTGGAAGACCCATTTGCAACCAAGCTTTAACTTCCTGACTGATGTCTTGAGATGTTGCTTCAATATATCCACGTAATGTTCCTCCCTCATGATGCCATGTATTTTGTGAAGTGCACCAGTCCCTCCTGCAGCAAAGCCCCCCACAACATGATGCTGCCCCCCCCCCGTGCTTCACGGTTGGGATGGTGTTCTTCGGCTTGCAAGCCTCCCCCTTCTTCCTCCAAACATAACAATGGTCATTATGGCCAAACAGATACATTTTTGTTTCATCAGACCAGAGGACATTTCTCCAAAAAGTACGATCTTTGTTCCCATGTGCAGTTGCAAACCGTAGTCTGGCTTTTTTTTATGGAGGTTTTGGAGCAGTGGCTTCTTCATTGCTGAGCGTCCTACAGGTTATGTCGATATAGGACTCGTTTTACTGTGGATGTAGATACTTTTGTACCTGTTTCCTCCAGCATCTTCACAAGGTCCTTTGCTGTTGTTCTGGGATTGATTTTCAATTTTCACACCAAAGTACATTCATCTCTAGGAGACAGAACGCGTCTCCTTCCTGAGCGGTATGACGGCTGCGTGGTCCCATGGTGTTTATACTTGCGTACTATTATTTGTACAGATGAATGTGGTACCTTAAGGCGTTTGGAAATTTCTCCCAAGAATGAACCAGACTTTGGAGGTCTGCAATTTGTTTTCTAATTTGTTTTCTAAGGTCTTAGCTGATTTCTTTTGATTTCCTTTTCCCATGATGTCAAGCAAAGAGGCACTGAGTTTGAAGGTAGGCCTTGAAATACATCCACAGGTACACCTCCAATTGACTCAAATGATGTCAATTAGCCTATCAGAATCTTTTAAAGTTGTAAAGCAGTTTAAAGGCACAGTCAACTTAGTGTATGTAATCTTCTGACCCACTGGAATTGTGATACAGTGGATTATAAGTGAAATAATCTGTTACTTGTGTCATGCACAAAGTAGATGTCCTAACAGCCTTGCCAAAGCTATAGTTTGTTAACAAGACATTTATGGATTGGTTGAAAAACAAGTTTTAATGACTCCAACATAAGTGTATGTAAACTTCCCGACATCAACTCTCTCTCTCTCTCTCTCTATATATATATATATTTAATAAGAGAGAGAGAG
>NC_088243.1:94243974-94261474 GCF_036934945.1 Oncorhynchus masou masou | reverse complement strand
TTAATGCATTTAGAGCTCTTTAACTCACCTGTATGGTGAAGGGAGATAGAGCTCTTGGACCCACCTGTATGGTGAAGGGAGATAGAGCTCTTTAACCCACCTGTATGGTGAAGGGAGATAGAGCTCTTTAACCCACCTGTATGGTGAAGGGAGATAGAGCTCTTTAACCCACCTGTATGGTGAAGGGAGATAGAGCTCTTTAACCTACCTGTATGGTGAAGGGAGATAGAGCTCTTTATCCCACCTGTATGGTGAAGGGAGATAGAGCTCTTGGACCCACCTGTATGGTGAAGGGCGTTAGAGCTCTTGGACCCACCTGTATGGTGAGAGATAGAGCTCTTGGACCCACCTGTATGGTGAAGGGCGTTAGAGCTCTTTACCCACCTGTATGGTGAAGGGCGTTAGAGCTCTTGGACCCACCTGTATGGTGAAGGGAGATAGAGCTCTTGGACCCACCTGTATGGTGAAGGGCGTTAGAGCTCTTGGACCCACCTGTATGGTGAAGGGCGTTAGAGCTCTTGGACCCACCTGTATGGTGAAGGGAGTGAGCTTCTTCTTATTGATTGTCCTCTCATCAATGGTGTCTGGGACTGACAGGTTGATCATTTTACTGCAGGACAACAGGAGAGACAGACAATGCAGTCAACTGGTGGGGATGGTGATGTGTGGCACTTAATTGTTCCTGTAAGTTGCTGTGGATCAGAGCGTCTGCTAAGATGACAGAAAAACAATGTGTGTGTGTTCTCACCAGAGGATGATGCCGTCTCCTACAGCAGTGAACAAACTGTTGGGGGTGTTGGGGTTCATAGGGAGGACGTGTTTACAGTCAGGGTCCTTCTCCAGCGCTGCATTGATCCAGTTAACAAACGCATAACGCTCCTCCTCTACAAAACACAACCACACTGGGTTAATAACACAACCACACTGGGTTAATAACACAACCACACTGGGTTAATAACACAAACACACTGGGTTAATAACACAACCACTGGGTTAATAACACAAACACAATGGGTTAATAACACAACCACATGGTGACACTGGGGGTTAATAACACAACCATACTGGGAGGGTTAATAACACAAACACACTGGGTTAATAACACAACCACACTGATTAATAACCACAACCACAATGGGTTAATAACACAACCATACTGGGGGTTAATAACACAACCACACTGGGTTAATAACACAACCATACTGGGGGTTAATAACACAACCACACTGGGTTAATAACACAACCACTGGAGTTAATAACACAACCACAATGGGTTAATAACACAACCACACTGGGTTAATAACACAACCACAATGGGTTAATAACACAACCATGGGTTAATAACACAACCACACTGGGTTAATAACACAACCACACTGGGTTAATAACACAACCACACTGGGTTAATAACACAACCACACTGGGTTAATAACACAACCACACTGGGTTAATAACACAACCACACTGGGGTTAATAACACAACCATACTGGGTTAATAACACAACCACAATGGGTTAATAACAATAACACAACCATACTGGGTTAATAACACAACCACACTGGGGGTTAATAACACAACCATACTGGGGGTTAATAACACAACCACACTGGGGGTTAATAACACAACCACACTGGGTTAATAACACAACCACACTGGGTTAATAACACAACCATACTGGGTTAATAACACAACCACACTGGGTTAATAACACAACCACACTGGGTTAATAACACAACCACACTGGGGTTAATAACACAACCATACTGGGTTAATAACACAACCACACTGGGGTTAATAACACAACCACACTGGGTTAATAACACAACCACACTGGGTTAATAACACAACCACACTGGGTTAATAACACAACCACACTGGGTTAATAACACAACCACACTGGGTTAATAACACAACCATACTGGGGGTTAATAACACAACCACACTGGGTTAATAACACAACCACACTGGGTTAATAACACAACCACACTGGGTTAATAACACAACCATACTGGGGTTAATAACACAACCACACTGGGTTAATAACACAACCACACTGGGTTAATAACACAACCACACTAATAACACAACCACACTGGGTTAATAACACAACCATACTGGGTTAATAACACAACCACACTGGGTTAATAACACAACCAGACTGGGTTAATAACACAACCACACTGGGTTAATAACACAACCACACTGGGGGTTAATAACACAACCACACTGGGGGTTAATAACACAACCACACTGGGTTAATAACACAACCACACTGGGGTTAATAACACAACCACAATACTGGGTTAATAACACAACCACACTGGAGGTTAATAACACAACCATACTGGGTTAATAACACAACCACACTGGGTTAATAACACAACCACACTGGGTTAATAACACAACCACACTGGGTTAATAACACAACCACACTGGGGTTAATAACACAACCATACTGGGGTTAATAACACAACCACACTGGGTTAATAACACAACCACACTGGGGGTTAATAACACAACCACACTGGGGGTTAATAACACAACCATACTGGGTTAATAACACAACCACACTGGGGGTTAATAACACAACCATACTGGGTTAATAACACAACCACACTGGGTTAATAACACAACCACACTGGGGGTTAATAACACAACCACACTGGGTTAATAACACAACCATACTGGGGTTAATAACACAACCACACTGGGTTAATAACACAACCACACTGGGGGTTAATAACACAACCACACTGGGGGTTAATAACACAACCACACTGGGGTTAATAACACAACCACACTGGGTTAATAACACAACCACCACACTGGGTTAATAACACAACCACACTGGGTTAATAACACAACCACACTGGGGGTTAATAACACAACCATACTGGAGGTTAATAACACAACCACACTGGGGTTAATAACACAACCACACTGGGTTAATAACACAACCATACTGGGGGTTAATAACACAACCATACTGGGTTAATAACACAACACACTGGGTTAATAACACAACCATACTGGGGTTAATAACACAACCACACTGGGTTAATAACACAACCACACTGGGGTTAATAACACAACCACACTGGGTTAATAACACAACCACACTGGGTTAATAACACAACCATACTGGGTTAATAACACAACCACACTGGGGTTAATAACACAACCACACTGGGTTAATAACACAACAACAACCACACTGGGTTAATAACACAACCACACTGGGTTATAACACAACCACACTGGGTTAATAACACAACCATACTGGGTTAATAACACAACCACACTGGGGGTTAATAACACAACCACACTGGGTTAATAACACAACCACACTGGGTTAATAACACAACCACACTGGGGGTTAATAACACAACCATACTGGGTTAATAACACAACCAACCACTGGGGTTAATAACACAACCACACTGGGGGTTAATAACACAACCACACTGGGGGTTAATAACACAACCACACTGGGGGTTAATAACACAACCACACTGGGTTAATAACACAACCACACTGGGGGTTAATAACACAACCACACTGGGGGTTAATAACACAACCACACTGGGTTAATAACACAACCACACTGGGTTAATAACACAACCACACTGGGGGATAATAACACAACCACACTGGGTTAATAACACAACCACACTGGAGGTTAATAACACAACCACACTGGGGGTTAATAACACAACCACACTGGGTTAATAACACAACCACACTGGGGGTTAATAACACAACCACACTGGGTTAATAACACAACCACACTGGGGTTAATAACACAACCACACTGGGTTAATAACACAACCACACTGGGGGTTAATAACACAACCACACTGGGGGTTAATAACACAACCACACTGGGTTAATAACACAACCACACTGGGTTAATAACACAACCACACTGGGTTAATAACACAACCACACTGGGTTAATAACACAACCACACTGGGTTAATAACACAACCACACTGGGTTAATAACACAACCACACTGGGGGTTAATAACACAACCACACTGGGTTAATAACACAACCACACTGGGTTAATAACACAACCACACTGGGTTAATAACACAACCACACTGGGTTAATAACACAACCACACTGGGTTAATAACACAACCACACTGGGTTAATAACACAACCACACTGGGTTAATAACACAACCACACTGGGGGTTAATAACACAACCACACTGGGTTAATAACACAACCACACTGGGTTAATAACACAACCACACTGGTTAATAACACAACCACACTGGGGGTTAATAACACAACCACACTGGGTTAATAACACAACCACACTGGGTTAATAACACAACCACACTGGGGTTAATAACACAACCACACTGGGTTAATAACACAACCACACTGGGTTAATAACACAACCATACTGGGTTAATAACACAACCACACTGGGTTAATAACACAACCAATAACACAACCACTGGGGTTAATAACACAACCACACTGGGGGTTAATAACACAACCACACTGGGGGTTAATAACACAACCACACAACACAACCACACTGGGGGTTAATAACACAACCACACTGGGGGTTAATAACACAACCACACTGGGGGTTAATAACACAACCACACCACACTTAATAACACAACCACACTGGGGGTTAATAAGACAACCACACTGGGGGTTAATAACACAACCATACTGGGTTAATAACACAACCATACTGGGGGATAATAACACAACCACACTGGGTTAATAACACAACCACACTGGAGGTTAATAACACAACCACACTGGGGGTTAATAACACAACCACACTGGGTTAATAACACAACCACACTGGGTTAATAACACAACCACACTGGGTTAATAACACAACCACACTGGGGTTAATAACACAACCACACTGGGGGTTAATAACACAACCACACTGGGTTAATAACACAACCACACTGGGGTTAATAACACAACCACACTGGGGGTTAATAACACAACCACACTGGGTTAATAACACAACCACACTGGGGGTTAATAATAACACAACCACACTGGGGGTTAATAACACAACCACACTGGGTTAATAACACAACCACACTGGGTTAATAACACAACCAACTGGGGTTAATAACACAACCACACTGGGTTAATAACACAACCACACTGGGGGTTAATAACACAACCACACTGGGTTAATAACACAACCACACTGGGTTAATAACACAACCACACTGGGGGTTAATAACACAACCACACTGGGGTTAATAACACAACCACACTGGGGGTTAATAACACAACCACACTGGGGGTTAATAACACAACCACACTGGGTTAATAACACAACCACACTGGGTTAATAACACAACCACACTGGGTTAATAACACAACCACACTGGGTTAATAACACAACCACACTGGGGGTTAATAACACAACCACACTGGGGGTTAATAACACAACCACACTGGGTTAATAACACAACCACACTGGGGGATAATAACACAACCACACTGGGTTAATAACACAACCACACTGGGGAATAATAATAACACAACCACACTGGGTTAATAACACAACCACACTGGGGGTTAATAACACAACCACACTGGGTTAATAACACAACCACACTGGGTTAATAACACAACCATACTGGGGGTTAATAACACAACCACACTGGGGGTTAATAACACAACCACACTGGGTTAATAACACAACCACACTGGGTTAATAACACAACCACACTGGGTTAATAACACAACCACACTGGGGTATAATAACACAACCACTCTGGGTTAATAACACAACCACACTGGGTTAATAACACAACCACACTGGGTTAATAACACAACCACACTGGGTTAATAACACAACCACACTGGGTTAATAACACAACCACACTGGGGTTAATAACACAACCACACTGGGTTAATAACACAACCACACTGGGTTAATAACACAACCACACTGGGTTAATAACACAACCACACTGGGGGTTAATAACACAACCACACTGGGTTAATAACACAACCACACTGGGTTAATAACACAACCACACTGGGGGTTAATAACACAACCACACTGGGTTAATAACACAACCACACTGGGGGTTAATAACACAACCACCACACTGGGGTTAATAACACAACCACACTGGGGTTAATAACACAACCACACTGGGGGTTAATAACACAACCACACTGGGGTTAATAACACAACCACACTGGGGGTTAATAACACAACCACACTGGGTTAATAACACAACCACACTGGGGGTTAATAACACAACCACACTGGGTTAATAACACAACCACACTGGGGGTTAATAACACAACCACACTGGGTTAATAACACAACCACACTGGGTTAATAACACAACCATACTGGGGGATAATAACACAACCACACTGGGTTAATAACACAACCACACTGGAGGTTAATAACACAACCACACTGGGGGTTAATAACACAACCACACTGGGTTAATAACACAACCACACTGGGGGTTAATAACACAACCACACTGGGTTAATAACACAACCACACTGGGGGTTAATAACACAACCACACTGGGTTAATAACACAACCACACTGGGGGTTAATAACACAACCACACTGGGTTAATAACACAACCACACTGGGGGTTAATAACACAACCACACTGGGGTTAATAACACAACCACACTGGGTTAATAACACAACCACACTGGGTTAATAACACAACCACACTGGGTTAATAACACAACCACACTGGGGTTAATAACACAACCACACTGGGTTAATAACACAACCACACTGGGTTAATAACACAACCACACTGGGGGTTAATAACACAACCATACTGGGTTAATAACACAACCACACTGGGGTTAATAACACAACCACACTGGGTTAATAACACAACCACACTGGGTTAATAACACAACCACACTGGGGGTTAATAACACAACCACACTGGGTTAATAACACAACCACACTGGGTTAATAACACAACCACACTGGGTTAATAACACAACCACACTGGGTTAATAACACAACCACACTGGGGTTAATAACACAACCACACTGGGTTAATAACACAACCACACTGGTGGTTAATAACACAACCACACTGGGGGTTAATAACACAACCACACTGGGTTAATAACACAACCACACTGGGTTAATAACACAACCACACTGGGGGTTAATAACACAACCACACTGGGTTAATAACACAACCACACTGGGGGTTAATAACACAACCACACTGGGTTAATAACACAACCACACTGGGTTAATAACACAACCACACTGGGTTACTGGGTTAATAACACAACCACACTGGGGTTAATAACACAACCACACTGGGGGTTAATAACACAACCACACTGGGGGTTAATAACACAACCACACTGGGGTTAATAACACAACCACACTGGGTTAATAACACAACCACACTGGGTTAATAACACAACCACACTGGGTTAATAACACAACCACACTGGGGGTTAATAACACAACCACACTGGGTTAATAACACAACCACACTGGGTTAATAACACAACCACACTGGGTTAATAACACAACCACACTGGGTTAATAACACAACCACACTGGGTTAATAACACAACCACACTGGGGTTAATAACACAACCACACTGGGTTAATAACACAACCACACTGGGTTAATAACACAACCACACTGGGTTAATAACACACTGGGTTAATAACACAACCACACTGGGGGTTAATAACACAACCACACTGGGTTAATAACACAACCACACTGGGTTAATAACACAACCACACTGGGGGTTAATAACACAACCACACTGGGGGTTAATAACACAACCACACTGGGTTAATAACACAACCACACTGGGGGTTAATAACACAACCACACACAACCACACTGGGTTTAATAACACAACCACTGGGGTTAATAACAACCACACTGGGGGTTAATAACACAACCACACTGGGGGTTAATAACACAACCACACTGGGGGTTAATAACACAACCACACTGGGTTAATAACACAACCACACTGGGGTTAATAACACAACCACACTGGGTTAATAACACAACCACACTGGGGTTAATAACACAACCACACTGGGGGTTAATAACACAACCACACTGGGGGTTAATAACACAACCACACTGGGGGGTTAATAACACAACCATACTGGGGAGGGTTAATAACACAACCACAATGGGTTAATAACACAACCACAATGGGTTAATAACACAACCATACTGGGTTAATAACACAACCACACTGGGGGTTAATAACACAACCATACTGGGAGTTAATAACACAAACACACTGGGTTAATAACACAACCACACTGGGTTAATAACACAACCACAATGGGTTAATAACACAACCATACTGGGGGTTAATAACACAACCACACTGGGTTAATAACACAACCATACTGGGGGTTAATAACACAACCACACTGGGTTAATAACACAACCACACTGGGGGTTAATAACACAACCATACTGGGTTAATAACACAACCACACTGGGGTTAATAACACAACCACACTGGGTTAATAACACAACCACACTGGGGTTAATAACACAACCACACTGGGGGTTAATAACACAACCACACTGGGGGTTAATAACACAACCACACTGGGTTAATAACACAACCACACTGGGTTAATAACACAACCACACTGGGGGATAATAACACAACCACACTGGGTTAATAACACAACCACACTGGGTTAATAACACAACCACACTGGGTTAATAACACAACCACACTGGGTTAATAACACAACCACACTGGGTTAATAACACAACACAAACACAACCACACTGGGTTAATAACACAACCACACTGGGTTAATAACACAACCACACTGGGGTTAATAACACAACCACACTGGGTTAATAACACAACCACACTGGGGGTTAATAACACAACCACACTGGGTTAATAACACAACCACACTGGGTTAATAACACAACCACACTGGGGGTAAATAACACAACCACACTGGGGTTAATAACACAACCACACTGGGGTTAATAACACAACCACACTGGGTTAATAACACAACCACACTGGGGGTTAATAACACAACCACACTGGGGTTAATAACACAACCACACTGGGGGTTAATAACACAACCACACTGGGGTTAATAACACAACCACACTGGGGGTTATTAACACAACCACACTGGGTTAATAACACAACCATACTGGGTTAATAACACAACCACATTGGGTTAATAACACAACCAGACTGGTTTAATAACACAACCACACTGGGTTAATAACACAACCACACTGGGGGTTAATAACACAACCACACTGGGGGTTAATAACACAACCACACTGGGTTAATAACACAACCACACTGGGGGTTAATAACACAACCACACTGGGGGTTAATAACACAACCACACTGGGGGTAAATAACACAACCATACTGGAGGTTAATAACACAACCACACTGGGTTAATAACACAACCATACTGGGGGTTAATAACACAACCACACTGGGGGTTAATAAGACAACCACACTGGGGGTTAATAACACAACCATACTGGGTTAATAACACAACCATACTGGGGGATAATAACACAACCACACTGGGTTAATAACACAACCACACTGGAGGTTAATAACACAACCACACTGGGGGTTAATAACACAACCACACTGGGTTAATAACACAACCACACTGGGGGTTAATAACACAACCACACTGGGGGTTAATAACACAACCACACTGGGGGTTAATAACACAACCACACTGGGTTAATAACACAACCACACTGGGGGTTAATAACACAACCACACTGGGTTAATAACACAACCACACTGGGGGTTAATAACACAACCACACTGGGGGTTAATAACACAACCACACTGGGTTAATAACACAACCACACTGGGTTAATAACACAACCACACTGGGGGTTAATAACACCACTGGGTTAATAACACAACCACACTGGGTTAATAACACAACCACACTGGGTTAATAACACAACCACACTGGGTTAATAACACAACCACACTGGGTTAATAACACAACCACACTGGGTTAATAACACAACCACACTGGGTTAATAACACAACCACACTGGGTTAATAACACAACCACACTGGGTTAATAACACAACCATACTGGGGGTTAATAACACAACCACACTGGGTTAATAACACAACCACACTGGGTTAATAACACAACCACACTGGGGGTTAATAACACAACCACACTGGGTTAATAACACAACCACACTGGGTTAATAACACAACCACACTGGGTTAATAACACAACCACACTGGGTTAATAACACAACCACACTGGGTTAATAACACAACCATACTGGGGGATAATAACACAACCACACTGGGGGTTAATAACACAACCATACTGGGGGTTAATAACACAACCACACTGGGGGTTAATAACACAACCATACTGGGGGTTAATAACACAACCACACTGGGGGTTAATAACACAACCACACTGGGGGTTAATAACACAACCATACTGGGGGTTAATAACACAACCACACTGGGGGTTAATAACACAACCACACTGGGGGTTAATAACACAACCACACTGGGGGTTAATAACACAACCATACTGGGGGTTAATAACACAACCACACTGGGGGTTAATAACAAGACCACACTGGGTTAATAACACAACCACACTGGGTTAATAACACAACCACACTGGGTTAATAACACAACCACACTGGGTTAATAACACAACCACACTGGGTTAATAACACAACCACACTGGAGGTTAATAACACAACCACACTGGGTTAATAACACAACCACACTGGGGGTTAATAACACAACCATACTGGGTTAATAACACAACCATACTGGGTTAATAACACAACCACACTGTGTTAATAACACAACCACAATGGGTTAATAACACAACCATACTGGGTTAATAACACAACCATACTGGGTTAATAACACAACCACACTGTGTTAATAACACAACCATACTGGGTTAATAACACAACCACACTGGGGGTTAATAACACAACCATACTGGGTTAATAACACAACCACACTGTGTTAATAACACAACCATACTGGGTTAATAACACAACCACACTGGGGGTTAATAACACAACCACACTGGGGGTTAATAACACAACCACACTGGGGGTTAATAACACAACCATACTGGGTTAATAACACAACCACACTGGGTTAATAACACAACCATACTGGGTTAATAACACAACCATACTGGGTTAATAACACAACCACACTGTGTTAATAACACAACCATACTGGGTTAATAACACAACCATACTGGAGGTTAATAACACAACCATACTGGGTTAATAACACAACCATACTGGGTTAATAACACAACCATACTGGGTTAATAACACAACCACACTGGGTTAATAACACAACCACACTGGGGGTTAATAACACAACCATACTGGAGGTTAATAACACAACCACACTGGGTTAATAACACAACCACACTGGGGGTTAATAACACAACCATACTGAAGTTTAATAACACAACCACACTGGGTTAATAACACAACCACACTGGGGGTTAATAACACAACCATACTGGAGGTTAATAACACAACCACACTGGGTTAATAACACAACCACACTGGGGGTTAATAACACAACCATACTGAAGGTTAATAACACAACCACACTGGGTTAATAACACAACCACACTGGGGGTTAATAACACAACCATACTGGAGGTTAATAACACAACCACACTGGGTTAATAACACAACCATACTGGGGGTTAATAACACAACCACACTGGGTTAATAACACAACCACACTGGGGGTTAATAACACAACCATACTGGGTTAATAACACAACCACACTGGGTTAATAACACAACCACACTGGGGGTTAATAACACAACCACACTGGGTTAATAATACAACCATACTGGGGGTTAATAACACAACCATACTGGAGGTTAATAACAAAACCACACTGGGGGTTAATAACACAACCACACTGGGTTAATAACACAACCACACTGGGGGTTAATAACACAACCACACTGGGTTAATAACACAACCACACTGGGTTAATAACACAACCACACTGGGTTAATAACACAACCACACTGGGGGTTAATAACACAACCATACTGGAGGTTAATAACACAACCATACTGGAGGTTAATAACACAACCACACTGGGTTAATAACACAACCATACTGGAGGTTAATAACACAACCATACTGGAGGTTAATAACACAACAACACTGGGTTAATAACGCCAACCATACTGGAGGTTAATAACACAACCACACTGGGTTAATAACACAACCACACCTGGGGTTAATAACACAGCCACACTGGGTTAATAACACAACCATACTGGGGGTTAATAACACAACCATACTGGAGGTTAATAACAAAACCACACTGAGGGTTAATAACACAACCACACTGGGTTAATAACACAACCACACTGGGGGTTAATAACACAACCATACTAGAGGTTAATAACACAACCACACTGGGGGTTAATAACACAACCACACTGGGTTAATAACACAACCATACTGGGTTAATAACACAACCACATTGGGTTAATAACACAACCAGACTGGTTTAATAACACAACCACACTGGGTTAATAACACAACCACACTGGGGGTTAATAACACAACCATACTGGAGGTTAATAGCACAACCACACTGGGTTAATAACACAACCATACTGGGTTAATAACACAACCACACTGGGTTAATAACACAACCATACTGGGTTAATAACACAACAACACTGGGTTAATAACACAACCACACTGGGGGATAATAACACAACCACACTGGGTTAATAACACAACCACACTGGGTTAATAACACAACCACACTGGGTTAATAACACAACCACAATGGGTTAATAACACAACCACACTGGGGGTTAATAACACAACCACACTGTGTTAATAACACAACCACACTGGGGGATAATAACACAACCACACTGGGTTAATAACACAACCACACTGGGTTAATAACAGAACCACACTGGGGGTTAATAACACAACCACACTGGGGGTTAATAACATAACCACACTGGGGGTTAATAACACAACCACACTGGGGGTTAATAACACAACCATACTGGGGGTTAATAACACAACCACACTGGGGGTTAATAACACAACCATACTGGGGGTTAATAACACAACCACACTGGGTTAATAACACAACCACACTGGGGGTTAATAACACAACCACACTGGGGGTTAATAACACAACCACACTGGGTTAATAACACAACCACACTGGGTTAATAACACAACCTCACTGGGGGTTAATAACACAACCACACTGGGTTAATAACACAACCACACTGGGGGTTAATAACACAACCATACTGGGTTAATAACACAACCACACTGGGTTAATAACACAACCATACTGGGTTAATAACACAACCACACTGGGTTAATAACACAACCACACTGGGGGATAATAACACAACCACACTGGGTTAATAACACAACCACACTGGGTTAATAACACAACCACAATGGGTTAATAACACAACCACACTGGGTTAATAACACAACCACAATGGGTTAATAACACAACCACACTGGGTTAATAACACAACCATACTGGGGGTTAATAACACAACCACACTGGGGGTTAATAACACAACCACACTGGGTTAATAACACAACCACACTGGGGGTTAATATCACAACCACACTGGGGGTAAATAACACAACCACACTGGGGGTAAATAACACAACCACACTGGGTTAATAACACAACCACACTGGGGGTTAATATCACAACCACACTGGGGGTAAATAACACAACCACACTGGGGGTTAATAACACAACCACACTGGGTTAATAACACAACCATACTGGGGGTTAATAACAAGACCACACTGGGTTAATAACACAACCTCACTGGGGGTTAATAACAAGACCACACTGGGTTAATAACACAACCACACTGGGGGTTAATAACACAACCATACTGGGTTAATAACACAACCATACTGGGTTAATAACACAACCATACTGGGGGATAATAACACAACCACACTGGGTTAATAACACAACCACACTGGGGGTTAATAACACAACCACACTGGGTTAATAACACAACCACACTGGGTTAATAACACAACCACACTGGGTTAATAACACAACCACACTGGGGGATAATAACACAACCACACTGGGTTAATAACACAACCACACTGGGGGTTAATAACACAACCACACTGGGGGTTAATAACACAACCTCACTGGGGGTTAATAACAAGACCACACTGGGTTAATAACACAACCACACTGTGTTAATAACACAACCACAGTAGGGGATAATAACACAACCACACTGGGTTAATAACACAACCACACTGGGGGTCAATAACACAACCACACTGGGGGTTAATAACAAGACCATACTGGGTTAATAACAAAACCACACTGGGGGTTAATAACACAACCACACTGGGTTAATAACACAACCACACTGGGTTAATAGCACAACCACACTGGGGGTTAATAACACAACCACACTGGGTTAATAACACAACCACACTGGGGGTTAATAACACAACCACACTGGGGGATAATAACACAACCACACTGGGTTAATAATACAACCACACTGGGTTAATAACACAACCACACTGGGTTAATAACACAACCACACTGGGTTAATAACACAACCACACTGGGGGTTAATAACACAACCACACTGGGTTAATAACATAACCACACTGGGGGTTAATAACACAACCACACTGGGTTAATAACACAACCACACTGGGGGTTAATAACACAACCACACTGGGTTAATAACATAACCACACTGGGGGTTAATAACACAACCACACTGGGGGTTAATAACACAACCACACTGGGGGTTAATAACACAACCACACTGGGGGTTAATAACACAACCACACTGGGGGTTAATAACACAACCACACTGGAGGTTAATAACACAAGCACACTGGGGGTTAATAACACAACCACAATGGGTTAATAACACAACCACACTGGGTTAATAACACAACCACACTGGGGGTTAATAACACAACCACACTGGGTTAATAACACAACCACACTGGGGGTTAATAACACAACCACACTGGGGGTTAACAACACAACCACACTGGGGGTTAATAACACAACCACACTGGGGGTTAATAACACAACCACAATGGGGGTTATTAACACAACCACACTGGGTTAAAAACACAACCACACTGGGTTAATAACACAACCACACTGGGGGTTAATAACACACACTGGGGGTTAATATCACAACCACACTGGGGGTTAATAACACAACCACACTGGGGGTTAATAACACAACCACACTGGGTTAATAACACAACCATACTGGGTTAATAACACAACCACACTGGGTTAATAACACAACCACACTGGGTTAATAACACAAACACACTGGGTTAATAACACAACCACAATGGAGGTTAATAACACAACCACACTGGGGGTTAATAACACAACCACACTGGAGGTTAATAACACAACCACACTGGGTTAATAACACAACCATACTGGAGGTTAATAACACAACCACACTGGGGGTTAATAACACAACCATACTGGGGGTTAATAACACAACCACACTGGGGGTTAATAACACAACCACACTGGGGGTTAATAACACAACCACACTGGGTTAATAACACAACCACAATGGGTTAATAACACAACCACAATGGGTTAATAACACAACCACACTGGGTTAATAACACAACCACAATGGGTTAATAACACAACCACACTGGAGGTTAATAACACAACCATTCTGGGGGTTAATAACACAACCACACTGGGTTAATAACACACTAAGACGGCTGTGCTACCTGAGAATGAGTGTTGTGTTCCTTCACTGGACAGCTCACTGGTTCCTCCTATAGCCAAAATCCCCTCCTTCCTGTTGATGGCCTTCCGGAAGCTCTTTGCTATGTCATCACCCTTCAGCTCCTTGGCGATCTGTATAAACACATGTTATACATGTCACATGTCTGATAGGACAACCTCATCACCAGACCGTGAGCCTGTCTCATGTCTGATAGGACGACCTCATCACCAGACCGTGAGCCTGTCTCATGTTTAATAGGACAACCTCATCACCAGACCGTGAGCCTGTCTCATGTCTAATAGGACGACCTCATCACCAGACCGTGAGCCTGTCTCATGTCTAATAGGACGACCTCATCACCAGACCGTGAGCCTGTCTCATGTCTAATAGGACGACCTCATCACCAGACCGTGAGCCTGTCTCATGTCTAATAGGACGACCTCATCACCAGACCGTGAGCCTGTCTCATGTCTAATAGGACGACCTCATCACCAGACCGTGAGCCTGTCTCATGTCTAATAGGACGACCTCATCACCAGACCGTGAGCCTGTCTCATGTCTAATAGGACGACCTCATCACCAGACCGTGAGCCTGTCTCATGTCTAATAGGACGACCTCATCACCAGACCGTGAGCCTGTCTCATGTCTAATAGGACGACCTCATCACCAGACCGTGAGCCTGTCTCATGTCTAATAGGACGACCTCATCACCAGACCGTGAGCCTGTCTCATGTCTAATAGGACAACCTCATCACCAGACCGTGAGCCTGTCTCATGTCTGATAGGACAACCTCATCACCAGACCATGAGCCTGTCTCATGTCTAATAGGACGACCTCATCACCAGACCGTGAGCCTGTCTCATGTCTAATAGGACGACCTCATCACCAGACCGTGAGCCTGTCTCATGTCTAATAGGACGACCTCATCACCAGACCGTGAGCCTGTCTCATGTCTAATAGGACAACCTCATCACCAGACCATGAGCCTGTCTCATGTCTGATAGGACGACCTCATCACCAGACCGTGAGCCTGTCTCATGTCTGATAGGACGACCTCATCACCAGACCGTGAGCCTGTCTCATGTCTGATAGATCCTCATGATGTGGATCAGTAGGTAACGGAAGAGCTGAATCACCTTCTGTTTTACCTCTGTGGTCACCCTCTTCACATTTCTGTGGTCACCCTCTCTTCACATTTCTGTGGTCACCCTCTCTTCACATTTCTGTGGTCACCCCCTCTTCACATTTCTGTGGTCACCCCCTCTTCACATTTCTGTGGTCACCCTCTTCACATTTCTGTGGTCACCCTCTCTTCACATTTCTGTGGTCACCCTCTCTTCACATTTCTGTGGTCACCCTCTTCACATTTCTGTGGTCACCCTCTTCACATTTCTGTGGTCAACCTCTCTTCACATTTCTGTGGTCACCCCCTCTTCACATTTCTGTGGTCACCCTCTTCACATTTCTGTGGTCACCCTCTCTTCACATTTCTGTGGTCACCCTCTCTTCACATTTCTGTGGTCACCCTCTCTTCACATTTCTGTGGTCACCCTCTCTTCACATTTCTGTGGTCACCCTCTTCACATTTCTGTGGTCACCCACTCTTCACATTTCTGTGGTCACCCTCTTCACA
>NC_088243.1:94128974-94238974 GCF_036934945.1 Oncorhynchus masou masou | reverse complement strand
TGTGATGAAAGAAATCAAAGCTGAAATAAATCATTCTCTCTACTATTATTCTGACATTTCACATTCTTAAAATAAAGTAGTGATCCTAACTGACCTAAAACAGAGAATTTTTACTGGGATTAAATGTCAGTAATTGTGAAAAACTGAGTTTAAATGTATTTGGTTAATGTATGTAAATATCTGACTTCAACTGTATATAACATAGATTCAGAGGGAAGATTTGACAATCTTGTGATTTACTACAATCACAGACTGGATCACTTGCAGTCTGTTTCCACGAGGAAAACACCTCACACTGAATACACTGTATATGCACATATACATTATACACTATCTATACAAAGGTATGACACCCCTTCAAATTAGTGGATTGAGCTATTTCAGCCACACCCGTTGCTGACAGGTGTATAAAATCGAACACACAGCCATGCAATCTCCATAGACACACATTGGCAGTAGAATCTCCTTACTGAAAAGCTCTGCACCGTCGTTGGATGCCACCTTTGCAACAACATTACATTACATTACATTTAAGTCATTTAGCAGACGCTCTTATCCAGAGCGACTTACAAATTGGTGAATTCACCTTCTGACATCCAGTGGAACAGCCACTTTACAATAGTGCATCTAAATCATTTAAGGGGGGGGGGGTGAGAAGGATTACTTATCCTATCCTAGGTATTCCTTGAAGAGGTGGGGTTTCAGGTGTCTCCGGAAGGTGGTGATTGACTCCGCTGTCCTGGCGTCGTGAGGGAGTTTGTTCCACCATTGGGGGGCCAGAGCAGCGAACAGTTTTGACTGGGCTGAGCAAGTCAGTTCGTAGAATTTCTTCCCTACTAGAGCTTCTCTGGTCAATTGTTAGTGCTGTTATTGTAAAGTAGAAACATCTAGGAGCAACAACGGCTCAGCCATAAAGTGGTAGACCACACAAGCTCACAGAACGAGACCACCGAGTGCTGAAGCACGTAGCGCATAAAAATAGTCTGTCCTCGGTTGCAACACTCACTTCCGTGTTCCAAACTGCCTCTGGAAGCAACGTCAGCACAATAACTGCTCGTCGGGAGCTTCATGAAATGGGTTTCCGTGGCCGAGCAGCCGCACACAGGCCTAAGATCACCATGCTCAATGTCAAGTGTTGACTGGAGTGGTGTAAAGCTTGCCGCCATTGGACTCTGCAGCAGTGGAAACGCGTTATCTGGAGTGATGAATCACGCTTCACCATTTGGCAGTTTGACAAACTAATCTGGGTTTAGCAGATGGAACGCTACCTGCCCCAATGCATAGTGCCAACTGTAAAGTTTGGTGGAGGAGACATAATGGTCTGGGGTTGTTTTTCATGTTTCGGGCCCCTTAGTTCCAGTGAAGGTAAATCTTAACGCTACAGCATACCATGACATTCTAGACGATTCTGTGCTTCCTACTTTGTGGCAACAGTTTGGGGAAGGCCCTTTCCTGTTTCAGCATGACAATGCCTCTGTGTACAAAGCCAGGTCCATACAGAAATGGTTTGTCAAGATCGGTGTGGAAGAACAGGACTGGCCTGCACAGAGCCCTGACCTCAACACCATCAAACACCTTTGGGATGAATTGGAACGCCGACTGCGAGCCAGGCCTAATCACCCCCAACATCAGTGACCGACCTCACTAATGCTCTTGTGGCTGAATAGAAGCAAGTCCCCGCAGCAGTTTCAGCATCTAGTGGAAAACCTTCCCAGAAGAGTGGAGGCTGTTATTATAGCAAAGGGGGGACCAACTCCATATTAATGGCCATGATTTTGGAATGAGATGTTGGACGTGCAGGTGTCCACATACTTTCGGTAGTGTAGTGTATTGAATGCACTCACCAACTTTCTGGAAGGCCTCTCTGAGCTCCTCCATCTCATCTTTAGGTATCTTTCCCGCCATCTTTAGTTTCTACCAGAGAAACACTATCTCTTCTGATCACACTGAGTCTGGAGAGCAGGAGAGAGGGAGAGAGAAAATGAGAGAAGAGAGAGGGGGGATGATGAAAGGAAAAGACAGCGAGTGTACAATGTAAAACACCATATTATGCATGCAGAGCAGAATTAGGCCGATACCCGCTAATTATCAAAATCCAGAAAAGAGACGTTCAATTCTGAAACCACTTAAAAGAAAGCTATTCCCAAACCTTCCATAACAAAGCCATCACCTACAGAGAGATGAACCTAGAGAAGAGTCCCCTAAGCAAGCTGGTCCTGGGGCTCTGTTCACAAACACAAACACACCCCACAGAGCCCCAGGACAGCAACACAACTAGACCCAAACAAATCATGAGAAAAATAAACTATAATTACTTGACACAATTATTAATTAACAAAAACACTGAGTAAACTAGAATGCTATTTGGCCCTAAACAGAGAGTACACAGTGGAAGAATACCTGACCACTGTGACTGACCCAAAATTAAGGAAAGCTTTGACTATGTACAGACTCAGTGAGCATAGCCTTGCTATTGAGAAAGGCCGCCGTAGGCAGACCTGGCTCTCAAGAGAAGACAGGCTATGTGCTCACTGCCCACAAAATGAGGTGGAAACTGAGCTGCACTTCCTAACTTCCTGCCAGATGTATGACCATATTAGAGACACATATTTCCCTCAGATTACACAGACACACAAAGAATTAAAAGATAAACTCACATATCTATTTGGTGAAATACCACAGTCAATCATTACAGCAAGATTTGTGACCTGTTGCCACAAGAAAAGTGAAAACCTATATTTATGTTTATTTATCTTCCCTTTTGTACTTTTAACTATTTGCACATCATTACAACACTGTATATATATATATATATATATATATATATAATTACATTTGAAATGTCTTTATTCTTTTGGAGCTTTTGTGAGCGTAAAGTAAACAAAATTTGTGTACAGAATATGAGAGACATTTTTGTGCGTATAGAACATTTCGGGGATCTTTTGTTTCAGCTCATAAAACACGGCATAAAACTGGGCCGTTTTTTGTATTTTGGGAACATATCTTCTGTGATGGCCTCACAATGTTCTCACCAAAATGCTCCCTACAACCTAATGAAACATCTGGGAACCTTTAAAGAACAGATTAAATGTGTTGTAGGAACGTTCTTGCAGCATCAGGCGAATGTTTTGTACGTGTTATGAGAACATTTGCCACTACCTAACAAATGTTCTGGGAACTTGCTGGGAAAACTTTACTTGTAGATTGTGTAATTACATTACCTGGAAACTTAATGAGAACTTTTGGGGAACGTTCGTTCTGTGGTGATTGTTACCGAAGTTGTACACAACATTGTAATCAATGTTTGGAGAACATTTCAAGGATATTTAATGAAAAAACGTTTTATTTTATTTTATATTATATTTTGTAATCAAAAACATTCTCTGAATGATGCTATCATCCTAATGTTAAATAAAACCCTAATGGGAATGTTAGATAACGTTCTGGGAATGTTCCCGGTTTGCTGGGATATCTCTGACTGTTCCTTCACTCTGACATCTTACTGAGACAGGAGGTGAGAGTGGAGCGAAGTCTGCTTGGAGGACCTGTGGTTTAAGGTGTAGTGGCTAGGAAATAGGATGTAGTGGCTAGTAAATAGGATGTAGTGGCTAGGAAATAGGATGTAGTGGCTAGGAAATAGGATGTAGTGACTAGGAAATAGGGTGTAGTGGCTAGGAAATAGGATGTAGTGGCTAGTAAATAGGATGTAGTGGCTAGGAAATAGGATGTAGTGACTAGGAAATAGGGTGCAGTCGCTAGGAAATAGGGTGTAGTGTCTAGGAAATAGGGTGTAGTGGCTCTGAAATAGGGTGTAGTGGCTAGGAAATAGGGTGTAGTGGAAGGAAATAGGGTGTAGTGGCAGGAAATAGGGTGTAGTGGCTAGGAAATAGGGTGTAGTGGCTATGAAATAGGATGTAGTGGCTAGGAAGTAGGGTGTAGTGGCTAGGAAATAGGGTGTAGTGGCAGGAAATAGGGTGTAGTGGCTAGGAAATAGGGTGTAGTGTCTAGGAAATAGGATGTAGTGGCTAGGAAATAGGGTGTAGTGCCTATATTGTAGGAATTAGGGGTTGATTTGGAACTCAGCATATCTCTACTGCCTGTTTCAGAGCTCAGGGCTGTGCTGGGTGAGATGCAGAGATTCCTGGGTCTCGGGTTACAAACCAAAACACCAGATCACCTGCAGAATCAGTCATTAGAGGGGGGTAGGGGCTGCAGCAGAACAGACAGCAAAACAAGCAGGTTCGATTTAGATTCATAGAAACTTTTCTGAGATGAGAGAAGGGGGTTGTCCTAAGGAGAAACACATGTGTTAACTTTCACCTCATACAGCTGGGAACACAGCACATTGTCCAGTGTTCATTTTTCAGAGTAACTGTGGTTATGAGGTTGGTTGGACGTACTGCCAAATTCTCTAAAACTACGTTGGAGGCGGCTTTTGGTAGAGAAATTAACATTCAACAGCTCTGGTGGACATTACTGCAGTCAGCATGTCAATTGCACGCTCCCGCAAAACTTGAGACATCTGTGGCATTGTGTTGTGACAAAACTGCACATTTTAGAGTGGCCTTTTATTGCCCCCAGCACAAGGTGCACCTGTGTAATGATAATGCTGTTTAATCAGCCTCTTGATATGCCACACCTGTCAGGTGGATGGATTATCTTGGAAAATAAGAAATGCTCACTAACACCGAGGTAAACAAATTTGAGAGATATAAAACCTTTGTTCATATGGAACATTTCTGGGATCTTTTATTTCAGCTCATGCAACATGGGACCAACACTTTACATGTTGAGTTTATATTTGTGTTCAGTATATGTAAATTATTTTCATAAAGTGACATTTTAATGATAGCATTCAACCATATAATAATTTGGTAAACGCCACAGGCCTTTAAAAATGAAAGAATTCAACAACCATGTCTCTGTCACTAACAAATACAGTCATGGGTGGTGACTCTACAATTCAGTTGAAAAGAAATGGAAATATGGCACCACAGTGTTACAACACCAAATGACTTCCAGTACAGTGTATGTGTTTAACACTAATAGGAGGAAACTCTAGACCAAAACTACTGTTGCATTGTATTAACCCCTTCCACAGCCTTTATGTTTTCAACATACTTGATACACACGATTATATTTTGCATGTTCAACTATACAGTGATAAAAACTGAAAAACATCTTCAAGGCCATCAGACTGTGAAATAATCATCACTAACTCAGAGAGGCTGCTGCCATACAGACTTTAAATCATTGGCCACTTTAATAAATGGAACACTAGTCACTTTAATAATATTTATCCTGCATTACTCATCTCATATGTATTCTATACTATCTATTTCATCTTAAACTATGTCACTCCGACATTTTTATTTAAGCACGTCAGTAAAGAACAAATTGTTATTTTACAATGACAACCTACCGAGGAACAGTGAGTTAACTGCCTTGTTCAGGGGCAGAACAACAGACATTTACCTTGTCAGTTCGGGGATTTGATCCAGCAACCTTTCAGTTACTGGCCTAATGCTCTAACCACTGGGCTACCCCACATCGCTCATCCATATATTTATATGTATATATTCTTATTCCATTATTTTACTTAGATTTGAGTGTATTAGGTAGTTGTTGGGGAATTGTTAGATTACTTGTTAGATATTACTGCACTGTCGGAACTAGAAGCACAAGCATTTTGCTCGCATTAACATCTGCTAACCATGTGTATGTGACCATTAACATCTGCTAACCATGTGTATGTTACCAATAACATCTGCTAACCATGTGTATGTGACCAATAACATCTGCTAACCATGTGTATGTGACCAATAACATCTGCTAACCATGTGTATGTGACCATTAACATCTGCTAACCGTGTGTATGTGACCAATAACATCTGCTGACCATGTGTATGTTACCAATAACATCTGCTAACCATGTGTATGTTACCAATAACATCTGCTAACCATGTGTATGTGACCATTAACATCTGCTAACCATGTGACCATTAACATCTGCTAACCATGTGTATGTTACCAATAACATCTGCTAACCATGTGTATGTTACCAATAACATCTGCTAACCATGTGTATGTTACCAATAACATCTGCTAACCATGTGTATGTGACCAATAACATCTGCTAACCATGTGTATGTGACCAATAACATCTGCTAACCATGTGTATGTTACCAATAACATCTGCTAACCATGTGTATGTTACCAATAACATCTGCTAACCATGTGTATGTGACCAATAACATCTGGTTTGACCATATCCTCCAATGGGATTTCAACAAGTTCTTGGCTCATTGCATTCCATGTCTGTGTCAATTACCAGTTCATCAGACTATTCTCTCATCATTGATTTCATTTACTTATTTAAGCAATTTGAGATGTTTCTGTGAAGTTATCTAATGTTGGGGAGGCATGTTACTTCTTAATCACTATGATAAATAAAATGGTTTTCTTGAGTGTACTTTTAAAAGAGATTTACTTTGAAGTGCAAAAATCAGTCACCGAGCCAGACATAGAGGATATTAGGAAGATTGGAATGCTGTGAACCAACAGGTTGTGAGTTCAAATCCCACGTGAGGACATGTTGAATATTAATTACTGTGTAAATGAACAATGTCAACGTGAGTTAAATATGTACTGTCGGTTAAAAATATTAGATGCTAAAAGCACTGTGTTTGTAACTAATTCCACAGCCTTTTTTAAAAAGTAAGATACGATAATTTCTAGTTGAATGAACATATGAGACAATTTGAGCAAAACACATCCTTTAAGTTGACTGAATTTCTTCAAACATTGCAGCTAAATGTTGAACAACTAAAAAAGTTGAGAAAAACAACAACAAAAAAGTGCTGTGGAACCAGTTACTGAATCATATTTAGTTGAAACAACGCGATGTTCTTGTTTAAAGTGTGGATCGAAAGCGCACTGTGAGAGTTACACCATAACGTTACATGTCAATAAACAGGCACGTGTAATGTAGTGCTACTTTAACACTCAACATGTAACCATATAATCAACTACTTTATACACTCTGTAGAGTGTGGCCAAGTCATCTAGTATTATGGTATTATAGTATTAAGTATTATAGTACTATAGTATTAAGTATTATAGCATTCAAATAGTATAGTATTACGTATTATAGTATTATAGTATTAATTATTATAGTATTAAGTATTTTAGGATTATAGTATTAAAATATTATAGGATTATAGTATTAAGTATTATAGTATTACGTATTATAGTATTCAAATAGTATAGTATTAAGTATTATAGTATTATAGTATTAATTATTATAGTATTAAGTATTATAGTATCATAGTATTAAAATATTATAGTATTAAAATATTTTAGGATTATAGTATTAAAATATTATAGGATTATAGTATTAAGTATTATAGTATTAAGTATTATAGTATTAAAATATTTTAGCATTATAGTATTAAAATATTATAGTATTATAGTATTATAGTATTATAGTATTAAAATAGTATAGTATTAAGTATTATAGTATCATAGTATTATAGTATTATGGTATTAAAATATTATGGTATTAAAATATTATAGTATCATAGTATTAAAATATTATAGTATTAAAATATTATAGTATTAAGTATTACAGTATTAAAACAGTATAGTATTATAGTATTCAAATATTATACTATTATAGTATTAAACTATTATAGTATTATAGAATTTAAATATTATAATATTATAGTATTAAAATATTATAGTATTATAGTATTAACGTATTATAGTATTATAATATTAAAGTATTATAGTATTAAGTATTAAATTATGAATGTATTACAGTATTATAGTATCAAAGTATTATAGTATTAAAGTATTAAAGCATTATAGTATTAAGTATTAAAGTATTATAGTATTAAAGTGTTATAGTATTAACTATTTAAGGGTTGATTTAAAGGGATAATTTGGGATTGTGGCAATAAGGCCCTTTACCTACTTAGAGTCAGTTGTACTTGTGGATACCATGTGTTTATCTACCTAGAGTCAGATGAACTTGTGGATACCATGTGTTTATCTACCTAGAGTCAGGTGAACTTGTGGATACCATGTGTTTATCTACCTAGAGTCAGGTGAACTTGTGGAATCCACGTGTTTATCTACTTAGAGTCAGATGAACTTGTGGATACCATGTGTTTATCTACCTAGAGTCAGTTGTACTTGTGGATACCACGTGTTTATCTACCTAGAGTCAGTTGTACATGTGGATACCATGTGTTTATCTACCTAGAGTCAGGTGAACTTGTGGATACCACGTGTATGTCTCTGTGTGTAATTCGATGGATGTTGCTAACTAGCGTAAGCTCAATAACTGGAAGTCTATGGGTATCTGCTAGCGTAGTAACTGGGGATTTGTGAAACGTCCTCTTCAGCCTGAAGGGTCCCACTTGCGTCGCCTCATCACCTGGCTATTGAGGTGGTGCGGTCGGCTAAGACACTTCAAGGAGGACGGTCCTGAGCAGTAGTGTAAAGTACTTCAGTAAAATACTTTAAAGAACTACGTCATTTTTCTGGGTATCTGGCCTTTACTTCACTATTTATATTTTTGACAACTTTTACTTTCCCTTCACTACATTCCTGAAGAAAACATTGTACTTTTGACTCCATATATTTTCCTTGACACCCAAAAGTACCTGTTACATTTTGAATGCTTAGCAGGACAGGAAAATGGTCCAATTCACACACAATCAAGAGCACATCCCTGGTCATCCCTACTGCCTCTGATCTGGAGGACTCACTAAACAGAGAACATCACTGGTCATCCCTACTGCCTCTGATCTGGTGGACTCATTAAACAGAACATCCCTGGTCATCCCTACTGCCTCTGATCTGGAGGACTCACTAAACAGAGAACATCCCTGGTCATCCCTACTGCCTCTGATCTGGAGGACTCACTAAACAGAGAACATCACTGGTCATCCCTACTGCCTCTGATCTGGTGGACTCACTAAACAGAGAACATCCCTGGTCATCCCTACTGCCTCTGATCTGGAGGACTCACTGGTCATCCCTACTGCCTCTGATCTGGAGGACTCACTAAACAGAGAACATCCCTGGTCATCCCTACTGCCTCTGATCTGGAGGACTCACTAAACAGAGAACATCCCTGGTCATCCCTACTACCTCTGATCTGGAGGACTCACTAAACAGAGAACATCCCTGGTCATCCCTACTGCCTCTGATCTGGTGGACTCACTAAACAGAGAACATCCCTGGTCATCCCTACTGCCTCTGATCTGGTGGACTCACTAAACAGAGAACATCCCTGGTCATCCCTACTGCCTCTAACCTGGAGGCCTCACTAAACAGAGCACATCCCTGGTCATCCCTACTGCCTCTGATCTGGTGGACTCACTAAACAGAGAACATCCCTGGTCATCCCTACTGCCTCTAACCTGGAGGACTCACTAAACAGAGAACATCCCTGGTCATCCCTACTGCCTCTGATCTGGTGGACTCACTAAACAGAGAACATCCCTGGTCATCCCTACTGCCTCTAACCTGGAGGACTCACTAAACAGAGAACATCCCTGGTCATCCCTACTGCCTCTGATCTGGTGGACTCACTAAACAGAGAACATCCCTGGTCATCCCTACTGCCTCTGACCTGGAGGACTCACTAAACAGAGAACATCCCTGGTCATCCCTACTGCCTCTGATCTGGAGGACTCATTAAACACAAATGATTTGTTTGTAAATGATGTCGGAGTGTTGGAGTGTCCCTGGATTTCAGTGAAGTAAAAAAACAAGAAAATGGTGCTGTCTGGTTTGCTTAATATAGGGATTTTTTAATATTATTTATACTTTTACTTTTGATACTTAAGTATATTTTAAACCAACTACTTTTAGACTTTTACTCAAGTAGAATTATACTGGGTGACTTTTACTTGAGTCATTTTCTATGAAGGTATCTTTACTTTTACTACAGTATGACAGTTGGGTACTTCTTCCACCACTGGTCCCGAGGTCGCGCCAGGTATGGGCTGAACCAGGGGGAAGTGATGCTCACTAAGCAAGCAGCATGACTTCATTTAAACTAGCTGATAGAGAGAACATCCCAATAGACTTCCAGTCCTTATGAAATTAACTCCTTCAAACTTCAAACTGGACACAAAGACATACAAATTCTATCCACAAGTCCATTTGACTCTGGGGAAGTAGATAAAGGGACTCATTGCCAAAATCCTGAAGTATCCCTTTAAACACTGCAAAATGTGTAAAACTGTGTAGAGATTGGCAGCAGTCCAACATCCCCTAGAACATCAAGTTCTCTCGGAGAAGGGTTACGGTTAGGAACGCGTCCTTGGTTCTGCTGACTCACCGGCTGTCTGTTTCAGGAGCAGCTGTAGTAGCAGGCTGGATCCCTTAGAGGGAACACTCACACACATCCACATACACCCACAGACAGACACAACCAAGTTGCAGCCAGAGGGGTTGAGTTGCATCACAACCAAATTCAGGCTTTTTTACTGAAGAATGTTTTCATTTCATATGATTGTGTTTTACTTTTCATGTGTAAGCGGTGTATAATAGTAATGCATCTAATGAATGAATAACCAGGGAGATGCCCTCGCTCTGAAAGGTGCCAAGAGAAATACATTTAGCTGTAGGTCATGTCTCCTTGATCATTGTTTTCCAAACTGGGAATGTTTTGGCTTTAGGCTATATTTCACTAACCAGGAAAGAATGGACAATGGGCACTAATGATAAAAATAAAACAGAGAGAGAGAGAGACAGAGAGAGAGGAAGACAGAGAGAGACAGAGAGAGAGAGTAAGGGAGAGAGAGAGAGTAAGGGAGAGACGGAGAGAGAGAGAGAGAGAGTGAGATAGACAGAGAGAGACAGAGAGAGAGTAAGGGAGAGACGGAGAGAGAGAGAGATAGAGTAAGGGAGAGAGAGAGAGTAAGGGAGAGACGGAGAGAGAGAGAGAGAGAGAGAGAGAGAGTGAGATAGACAGAGAGAGACAGAGAGAGTAAGGGAGAGACGGAGAGAGTGAGAGAGAGAGAGACAGACAGAGTAAGGGAGAGAGAGAGAGAGAGTAAGGGAGAGAGAGAGTAAGGGAGAGACGGAGAGAGAGAGAGAGAGAGAGAGAGAGAGTAAGGGAGAGAGAGAGAGAGAGAGTGAGGGAGAGAGACAGAGAGAGACAGAGAGAGTAAGGGAGAGAGAGAGTAAGCGAGTGAGAGAGTAAGGGAGAGACGGAGAGAGAGAGGGAGAGACGGAGAGAGAGAGAGAGAGAGAGAGAGAGAGAGAGAGAGAGAGAGAGAGTAAGGGAGAGAGAGAGAGACAGTGAGGGAGAGAGGGAGAGAGAGTAGGGGAGCATATGACTGCTCCTCATGGCAGAGCATCCACAGACAATACGTCATTCATTCCACACATTGTCATTGACCACGCGCTGTCCTCCCTGTCTGTCCTGCAGACGGATCATATCCTTCTCTCTCTGTAGGCTAGAATACAGACTGACACGCTGCCTGCCGAGCAACTGAACATCTGCTGTTACGGCTGTTATGTCTAATGTAATGTTGTGTATCATCGAGCCCTTTGTTGGTGAAACAACACACGTTTTTATGAAACACACGGTTTTATGAAACAACACACGGGTTTATGAAAGTTATGATGGGATATAAGAACCGTGCAAGGACAAGTCACTTAGTTCCATGGGATCCCAGGATTGGGGAAGCAGGAAGGAACAATTATTTCTACTGGATGGTACAATTGTGTCCACAACATGTTAACACACACACGCCTAATTTGTAATAACCTAACCTTGATATGCTACACTGGTAAACTGTAAACTAAAATACCAAAGTAATAACGCGATGTCCTGGACAGTGGACAATAAGGTTCATTTTGTGTAACTTCGGATTTTCCTTAACAATATGTATTCTTTAGCCTACATTCGGGGTAATGGAAGATTGCGTGTCTAGTTTAGCCTACCGTTGAAAGCAAATCGAGAGAATGAATGCTGGCAACTCAGATTACACCTTCAAACAGATACCCTAACCAAACTCAACATTAGTGAGTTGGATATATCCTTCAGTCAATAGAATAGAATAAATCAGTCACTTACTTTCTCTCCACCAATGTGTCAATCAGGATGCCTGTCGTTCTGCACCGCTGCCTGTTGCCCTGCACTGCAACCACATCCCTGGTCTCACTCCCTGCTCCCGGTCCGCCCACTGCTGCCCCGCCCACTCCTCCGCCTATTGGCCAGCCTCCATGGGACCAATTCAAATTCAATTCAAAGTGCTTCATTGTCATGGGAAACGGGTTTACATTGGCAAAGTAAGTGAAATAAAAGTGAGAAGACACATCAACAAAAACGATTCGAATTAAACAGTAAATATTGCACTCAAAAAGATAAAGACATTTCCGGTGCCTTGTCTCTCAGATTGTTCACATCCTTGTGGAAGTTACCTATGGTGTTGATGTTTAGGCCAAGGTAGGTGTCATTTTTGGTGTGGCCTAGGGCAACGGTGTCTAGATGGAGTTTGTATTTGTTGTCTTGGCTACTGGACCTTTTTAGGAACACCATTATTTTAGTCTTGAGTCAGGACCCAAGTCTGACAGAATCTGTGCAGAGCTACAGTGCCTTCAGAAAGCATTCATACCCTTTGATTTATTCCACATTTTGTTTAGTCACAGCCTAAACTCAAAATTAATTAAATATATATTTATTTTTTTATCTCACCCATCAAGGACATCAAAGACAACAGCCACCCGAGCCACTGCCTGTTCACCCCGCTATCCTCCAGAAGGCGAGGTCAGTACAGGTGCATCAAAGCTGGGATCGAGAGACTGAAAAACAGCTTCTGTCTCAAGGCCATCAGACTGTTAAACAGCCACCACTAACATTGAGAGGCTGCTGCAAACATACTGACTCATCTCTAGCCAATTTAATAATGAAAAATTTATGTAATAAATGTATCACTAGCCACTTTAAACAATGCCACTTTATATCATGTTTACATACCCCACATTACTCATCTCATATGTATATACTGTACTCTATACCATCTACTGCATCTTGCCTATTCCGTTCTGTACCATCACGCATTCATATATTTTTAGGTACATATTCTCATTAATTCCTTTACACTTGTGTGTATAAGGTAGTTGTTGTGAAATTGTTAGGTTAGATTACTCGTTGATATTAGATATTTGATGTTAGATATTACTGCTTCGTCAGAACTAGAAGCACAAGCATTTCGCTACGCTTGCATTAACATCTGCTAACCATGTGAATGTGGCAAATCAAATTTGATATGATTTGATTGATGAGGTGCATTTCAATTAAAACCTCTTAAGGATTTGCCCCTTTTTTTCAATTTTTGCCTAAAATCTAACTGTCACGCCTTGGTCTTAGTATTTTGTGTTTTTAGTTAATTAGTTGGTCAAGCCAGGGTGTGACATGGGTTTATGTTATTGTGTTGTCGTATTGGGTTTTTTGTAGGCATTGGGATTGTGGTTGATTAGGGGTGTGTTTAGTTTAGGTTTGGCTGCCTGAGGCGGTTCTCAATCAGAGTCAGGTGATTCTTGTTGTCTCTGATAGGGAACCGTATTTAGGTAGCCTGGGTTTCACTGTGTATTTCGTGGGTGATTGTTCCTGTCTCTGTGTAGTTTCACCAGATAGGCTGTAATTAGGTTTCACGTTCCGTTTTGTTGTTATTTATTTATATCAGTTATTTCATGTACCGCGATTCATTCATTAAAAAACATGAGTAACCGACACGCTGCATTTCGGTCCGACTCTCTTTCGACAAACGAAGAACGCCGTTACACTAACTGTTTGTAGCTCAGGACCTGAAGCAAGGATATGCATATTATTGATACCATTTGAAAGGAAACACTTTGAAGTTTGTGGAAAAGTGAAAGGAACATAGGAGAATATAACACATTAGATTTGGTTAAAGATAATACAAAGAAAAAAACAACTGTTTCTATTTTATTTTTGTGTACCAGCATCTTTGAAATGCAAAAGAAAGGCCATAATGTATTATTCCAGCCCAGGTGCAATTTAGATTTTGTCCTCTAGATGGTAATAGTGTATGTGCAACATTTTAGACTGATCCAATGAACCATTGCATTTCTGTTCAAAATGTTGTATCAAGACTGCCCAAATGTGCCTAATTGATTTATTAATAATTTTTCAAGTTCAAAGCTGTGCACTCTCCTCAAACAATAGAATGGTATTATTTCACTGTAATAGCTACTGTAAATTACACAGTGCAGTTAGATTAACAAGAATGTAAGCTTTCTGTCGATATCAGATTTGTCTATGTCCTGGGAAATGTTCTTGTTACTTACAACCTCATGCTAATCGCATTAGCCTATGTTAACCCACTGTTCCCCGGTAGGCCGTCATTGTAAATAAGAATTTGTTCTTAACGAGTTATGGCTGCTGTCCCTGTACAGGGATCAACATCAGGGGAAATTTCAGAGTGACAACTAATAGTACTCAATAAAACTTGAACTTTCATTAAAACACACATGCAGGGTACTCAATTAAAGCTACACTCGTTGTGAATCTAGCCAACATGTCAGATTTTTAAAATACTTTTCAGCGAAAGCATGAGAAGCTATTATCTGATAGCATATAACCCCTGAAATACCTGAAGGGGACGTAAACAAAAGAATTAGCGTAGCCGGCGATACACAAATCGCAGAAATAAAATAAAACATTCATTACCTTTGACGAGCTTCTTTGTTGGCACTCCACACATACTAATCATATGCATATACTATATTCTTGGCATGAGTAGCAGGACGTTGAAATTTTGCGCGATTTTTAACAAAAAGATGAAAAAATTCACACGCTCTTTTTTTAACTAACTTAACTTGCCGAGTTAAATAAAGATTAAATAAAAAACAAAAATATGCATGAATCTACAGGTACCTACCCAACCAGGTTGAATGTTAGCTAGCTAAAATTAGGCTATAACTAGCCAAAGCAAATGGCTCTGAGATACGATTAATAAGATCATACACATAACGTTAGCTAGCGAGTCAGCCAGCTAACGTTAGCTAGCTAGCTAACAGTACACTAACTTCAAATGAAAATACTTCATTTCAAAATTAGAAATGTGTAACATCTGAAAATGTAGCTAGCTAGACTAACTTTACTAACTCACCTCCTGGTTCATCACCTGCTGGTTCATTACCTCCTGGTTCATTACCTCCCCGGCCTGGTTCATCACCTCCTGGTTCACCACCTCCTGGTTCATCACATCCTGGCCTGGTTCATCACCTCCTGGTTAATCACCTCCTGGTTCATCACCTCCCCGGCCTGGTTAATCATTTCCTGGTTCATCACCTCCTGGTTTATCATCTCCCCGGCCTGGTTAATCACCTCCTGGTTCATCACCTTCTGGTTCATTACCTCCTGGTTCATCACCTCCTGGTTAATCATCTCCTGGTTCATCACCTTCTGGTTCATTACCTCCTGGTTCATTACCTCCTAGTTCATCACCTCCTGGTTAATCATCTCCTGGTTCATTACCTCCTGGTTAATCATCTCCTGGTTAATCTCCTCCCCGGCCTGGTCCATCACCTCCTGGTTCATCACCTCCTGGTTCATCACCTCCTGGTTAATCACCTCCTGGTTCATCACCTCCCCGGCCTGGTTAATCATTTCCTGGTTCATCACCTCCTGGTTCATCATCTCCCCGGCCTGGTTCATCACCTCCTGGTTCATTACCTCCCCGGCTGGTTAATCATCTCCTGGTTAATCATCTCCTGGTTCATCACCTCCTGGTTCATCACCTCCTGGTTCATTACCTCCTCGGCCTGGTTCATCACCCTTTGCGTTATCATCTCCCAGGCCTGGTTCATCACCCCCTCCCATCACCTTACAAATAATCTTAGTAAGAGGATAGGGGCCTAAGATGCTCGATCAGGACAGAGTAAGAGGATGGGGGCCTATGTCCTGATCAGGACAGAGTAAGAGGATGGGGGCCTATGTCCTGATCAGGACAGAGTAAGAGGATGGGGGCCTATGTCCTGATCAGGACAGAGTAAGAGGATGGGGGCCTATGTCCTGATCAGGACAGAGTAAGAGGATGGGGGCCTATGTCCTGATCAGGACAGAGTAAGAGGATGGGGGCCTATGTCCTGATCAGGACAGAGTAAGAGGATGGGGGCCTATGTCCTGATCAGGACAGAGTAAGAGGATGGGGGCCTATGTCCTGATCAGGACAGAGTAAGAGGATGGGGGCCTAAGTCCTGATCAGGACAGAGTAAGAGGATTCGGGGCCTAAGTCCTGATCAGGACAGAGTAAGAGGATGGGGGCCTATGTCCTGATCAGGACAGAGTAAGAGGATGGGGGCCTATGTCCTGATCAGGACAGAGTAAGAGGATGGGGGCCTAAGTCCTGATCAGGACAGAGTAAGAGGATGGGGGCCTATGTCCTGATCAGGACAGAGTAAGAGGATGGGGGCCTAAGTCCTGATCAGGACAGAGTAAGAGGATGGGGGCCTAAGTCCTGATCAGGACAGAGTAAGATGATGGGGGCCTATGTCCTGATCAGGACAGAGTAAGAGGATGGGGGCCTAAGTCCTGATCAGGACAGAGTAAGAGGATGGGGGCCTGTAGTCTGGCTTTTTATGGTGGTTTTGGAGCAGTGGCTTCTTCCTTGCTGAATGGCCTTTCAGGTTATGTCGATATCGGACTCGTTTTACTGTGGATATAGACACTTTTGTACCTGTTTCCTCCAGCATCTTCACAAGGTCCTTTGCTGTTGTTCTGGGATTGATTTACACTTTTAACACCACAGTACATTCATCTCTTAGAGACAGAACACATCTCCTTCCTGAGTGGTATGAAGGCTGCGGGTCCAATGGTGTTTATACATGCGTACTATTGTTTGTACAGATGAACTAAGCCTCTAGTATTTATGCTGCAGTAGTTTATGTGTCGGGTCTGTTATATCTAGAGTATTTCTCCTGTCTTATCCGGTGTCCTATGTCAATTTAAGTATGCTCTCTCTAATTCTCTCTTTCTTTCTTTCTTTCTCTCTCTCCCGGTTCCGGGTTGGAGCGAGCGGTCGCATCTACACTTCGGTCCGCAGGTAGTATAACTTTTCATTACATTTTCATTACATTTCATTATAGTACAACGGTTTGATTTGTCTAATCTTAGCAATTTCTTCTTAGCTAGCTACATAGCCGTCTTTGTATCAAAGATAATTGCGTAATTATCGTATTTCGTCGTCCTAACGTAGTCTACACTGCTATCTGCCCAGCAGCTAGCTAACAAATACCAGCACTGTAGAAACTATTCACTCAACTGAACGACTCGATTAGTGTAGTGTTAGCTAGCTACATAGTTGTCTTTGCTGTCTTCGTATCCAAGATAATTGTGTAGTTTAGAGTGTGTAGACTTAGAGTGATTATCTTAATTTACCGAGGTTAGCTAGCCAGCTATTTGTCGTCCTTAACGTAGGAGATACTGCTAGCTAGCTAGCCAACAGCTAGCCAACGTCTACCGAATAGAACTTCAACAACCCGGTCAACATTCCGCTTCGCTCCACAGGTAGTATCACATTTTCATTTCACTTCATTACAGTACAACGGTTTGATTTGTTTGATCGTAGCTAGCTAGCTACATAGCCGTCTTTGTATCTAAGACAATTGTGTAGTCTAGAGCGATTTTCTAGGTTAGCTAGCCAGCTATTTTAACGTAACGTAACGTAATCAACACTGCTAGCTAGCCAGCTAGCCCCCGAATAGCAGCATTGTAGAAACTATTACACTCGACGGAACGACTTGATTAGTGTAGTGTCAACATCGCAGCCACTGCCAGCTAGCCTACAAAGTCAACAACGCAGCCACTACCAGCTAGCCTACTCCAGCAGTACTGTATCATTTCAATCATTTTAGTCAATAAGATTCTTGCTACGTAAGCTTAACTTTCTGAACATTCGAGACGTGTAGTCCACTTGTCATTCCTATCTCCTTTGCATTAGCGTAGCCTCTTCTGTAGCCTGTCAACTATGTGTCTATCTATCTCTGTTCTCTCCTCTCTGCACAGACCATACAAACGCTCCACACCGCGTGGCCGCTGCCACCCTAATCTGGTGGTCCCAGCGCGCACGACCCACGTGGAGTTCCAGGTCTCCGGTAGCCTCTGGAACTGCCGATCTGCGGCCAACAAGGCAGAGTTCATCTCAGCCTATGCCTCCCTCCAGTCCCTCGACTTCTTGGCACTGACGGAAACATGGATCACCACAGATAACACTGCTACTCCTACTACTCTCTCTTCGTCCGCCCACGTGTTCTCGCACACCCCGAGAGCTTCTGGTCAGCGGGGTGGTGGCACCGGGATCCTCATCTCTCCCAAGTGGTCATTGTCTCTTTCTCCCCTTACCCATCTGTCTATCGCCTCCTTTGAATTCCATGCTGTCACAGTTACCAGCCCTTTCAAGCTTAACATCCTTATCATTTATCGCCCTCCAGGTTCCTTCGGAGAGTTCATCAATGAGCTTGATGCCTTGATAAGCTCCTTTCCTGAGGACGGCTCACCTCTCACAGTCCTGGGCGACTTTAACCTCCCCATGTCTACTTTTGACTCATTCCTCTCTGCCTCCTTCTTTCCACTCCTCTCCTCTTTTGACCTCACCCTCTCACCTTCCCCCCCTACTCACAAGGCAGGCAATACGCTCGACCTCATCTTTACTAGATGCTGTTCTTCCACTAACCTCATTGCAACTCCCCTCCAAGTCTCCGACCACTACCTTGTATCCTTTTCCCTCTCGCTCTCATCCAACACTTCCCACACTGCCCCTACTCGGATGGTATTGCGCCGTACCAACCTTCGCTCTCTCTCCCCCGCTACTCTCTCCTCTTCCATCCTATCATCTCTTCCCTCTGCTCAAACCTTCTCCAACCTATCTCCTGATTCTGCCTCCTCAACCCTCCTCTCTTCCCTTTCTGCATCCTTTGACTCTCTTTGTCCCCTATCCTCCAGGCCGGCTCGGTCCTCCCCTCCCGCTCCGTGGCTCGACGACTCATTGCGAGCTCACAGAACAGGGCTCCGGGCAGCCGAGCGGAAATGGAGGAAAACTCGCCTCCCTGCGGACCTGGCATCCTTTCACTCCCTCCTCTCTACATTTTCCTCCTCTGTCTCTGCTGCTAAAGCCACTTTCTACCACTCTAAATTCCAAGCATCTGCCTCTAACCCTAGGAAGCTCTTTGCCACCTTCTCCTCCCTCCTGAATCCTCCTCCCCCTCCCCCCCCCCCTCCTCCCTCTCTGCAGATGACTTCGTCAACCATTTTGAAAAGAAGGTCGACGACATCCGATCCTCGTTTGCTAAGTCAAACGACACCGCTGGTTCTGCTCACACTGCCCTACCCTGTGCTCTGACCTCTTTCTCCCCTCTCTCTCCAGATGAAATCTCGCTTCTTGTGACGGCCGGCCGCCCAACAACCTGCCCGCTTGACCCTATCCCCTCCTCTCTTCTCCAGACCATTTCCGGAGACCTTCTCCCTTACCTCACCTCGCTCATCAACTCATCCCTGACCGCTGGCTACGTCCCTTCCGTCTTCAAGAGAGCGAGAGTTGCACCCCTTCTGAAAAAACCTACACTCGATCCCTCCGATGTCAACAACTACAGACCAGTATCCCTTCTTTCTTTTCTCTCCAAAACTCTTGAACGTGCCGTCCTTGGCCAGCTCTCCCGCTATCTCTCTCAGAATGACCTTCTTGATCCAAATCAGTCAGGTTTCAAGACTAGTCATTCAACTGAGACTGCTCTTCTCTGTATCACGGAGGCGCTCCGCACTGCTAAAGCTAACTCTCTCTCCTCTGCTCTCATCCTTCTAGACCTATCGGCTGCCTTCGATACTGTGAACCATCAGATCCTCCTCTCCACCCTCTCCGAGTTGGGCATCTCCGGCGCGGCCCACGCTTGGATTGCGTCCTACCTGACAGGTCGCTCCTACCAGGTGGCGTGGCGAGAATCTGTCTCCTCGCCACGCGCTCTCACCACTGGTGTCCCCCAGGGCTCTGTTCTAGGCCCTCTCCTATTCTCGCTATACACCAAGTCACTTGGCTCTGTCATAACCTCACATGGTCTCTCCTATCATTGCTATGCAGACGACACACAATTAATCTTCTCCTTTCCCCCTTCTGATGACCAGGTGGTGAATCGCATCTCTGCATGTCTGGCAGACATATCAGTGTGGATGACGGATCACCACCTCAAGCTGAACCTCGGCAAGATGGAGCTGCTCTTCCTCCCGGGGAAGGACTGCCCGTTCCATGATCTCGCCATCACGGTTGACAACTCCATTGTGTCCTCCTCCCAGAGCGCTAAGAACCTTGGCGTGATCCTGGACAACACCCTGTCGTTCTCAACTAACATCAAGGCGGTGGCCCGTTCCTGTAGGTTCATGCTCTACAACATCCGCAGAGTACGACCCTGCCTCACACAGGAAGCGGCGCAGGTCCTAATCCAGGCACTTGTCATCTCCCGTCTGGATTTCTGCAACTCGCTGTTGGCTGGGCTCCCTGCCTGTGCCATTAAACCCCTACAACTCATCCAGAACGCCACAGCCCGTCTGGTGTTCAACCTTCCCAAGTTCTCTCACGTCACCCCGCTCCTCCGCTCTCTCCACTGGCTTCCAGTTGAAGCTCGCATCCGCTACAAGACCATGGTGCTTGCCTACGGAGCTGTGAGGGGAACGGCACCGCAGTACCTCCAGGCTCTGATCAGGCCCTACACCCAAACAAGGACACTGCGTTCATCCACCTCTGGCCTGCTCGCCTCCCTACCACTGAGGAAGTACAGTTCCCGCTCAGCCCAGTCAAAACTGTTCGCTGCTCTGGCCCCCCAATGGTGGAACAAACTCCCTCACGACGCCAGGACAGCGGAGTCAATCACCACCTTCCGGAGACACCTGAAACCCCACCTCTTTAAGGAATACCTAGGATAGGATAAAGATATCCTTCTCACCCCCCCCCTTAAATGATTTAGATTTAGATGCACTATTGTAAAGTGGCTGTTCCACTGGATGTCATAAGGTGAATTCACCAATTTGTAAGTCGCTCTGGATAAGAGCGTCTGCCAAATGACTTAAATGTAAATGTAAATGTCTCTCTCGGAGGACCTGAGCCTTGTCGTCCCCAGTCCACCTGGCCGTGCTGCTGCTACAGTTTCAACTCTTCTGCCTGCGGGTATGGAACCCTGAACTGTTCACTGTGATTACTATTATTTGACCATGCTGGTCATTTATGAACATTTGAACATCTTGGGCCATGTTCTGTTATAATCTCCACCCGGCACAGCCAGAAGAGGACTGGCCACCCTCATAGCCTGGTTCCTCTCTAGGTTTCTTCCTAGGTTTTGGCCTTTCTAGGGAGTTTTTCCTAGCCACCGTGCTTCTACACCTACATTGCTTGCTGTTTGGGGTTTTAGGCTGGGTTTCTGTATAGCACTTTGTGACATCAGCTGATGTAAGAAGGGCTTTATAAATACATTTTTAAATTTGATTTGATGAACGTGGTACTTTCAGGCGTTTGGAAATTGCTCCTAAGGATGAAGCTTGTGGAGGTCTCCAATTTTGGCTGATTTCTTTTGATTTTCACGTGGTGACAAGCAAAGAGGCACTGAGTTTGAAGGTTGGCCTTGAAATACATCCACTGGTTGACTCAAATTGACTCAAATGATATTATTTAGCCTATCATAAGCTTCTAAAGCCATGACATCATTTTCTGGAATTTGCCAAGCTGTTTAAAGCACAGTCAACTTAGTGCATGTAAACTTCTGACCCACTGGAATTGTGATACAGTGAATTATAAGTGAAATAATCTGTCTGTAAACATTTGTTGGAAAAATTACATGTGTCATGCACAAAGTAGATGTCCTAACCGACTTGCCAAAACTATAGTTTGTTAACAAGAAATTGGTGGAATGGTTGAAAAACGAGTTTTAATGACTCCAACCTAAGTGTATGTAAACTTCAGACTTCAACTGTAGGCCCCTATCCTCTTACTAAGATGCCTGATAAGGACATAGGCCCATATCCTTTTACTTTGTCCAGATCAGGCATCTGAGTAAGAGGATCAGGACATAGGTCCCTATTATCTTACTAAGATGCCTGATCACATTTATGTGGCATATCATTACCACATCTATATTGGTATAATTTCCCCATCATATGTATAGTCACATGGGAATATCTCATCTCCCACGAAGACATACAGGCTCGGTGTCTGGGTCAAAAAATGTGGTAGAATTGCAGGAACACTCATGTAGGGCCTCCAAAAGGCGAGGGCCGGCCCTGCTGCGGCTGCTTCCTTATTAACACCAGGGTTTGTCTCTGTCGTCTCTCCAGCTAATAGAATACAGCTGCTACAGTTTTTCTTAGGAAGGTAAATTCAGATTTTGTTAATTCTGCACAATAATCTGTTAATAATAACACAGCCCATAAATATAGAGCCTACATCTACCAATCAACATCTACCAATCAACACCTACAAATCAACATCTACCAATCAACATCTACCAATAATATCTACCAATAATATCTACCAATCAACATCTACCAATCAATATCTACCAATCAACATCTACCAATCAACATCTACCAATCAACATCTACCAATCAACATCTACCAATCAACATCTACCAATCAACATCTACCAATCAATATCTACCAATCAACATTGACCAGTCAACATTGACCAGTCAACATCTACCAATCAACATTGAGCAATCAACATCTACCAATCAACATCTACCAATAATATCTATCAATCAACATCTACCAATCAACATCTACCAATCGATATCTACCAATCAACATCTACCAATCAACATTGACCAGTCAACATCTACCAATCAATATCTACCAATCAACATTGACCAGTCAACATCTACCAATCAACATCTACCAATCAATATCTACCAATCAACATCTACCAATCAACATCGACCAATCAACATCGTCAACATCTACCAGTCAACATTTACCAATCAACATCTACCAATCAACATCTACCAATCAACATTGGCCAGTCAACATCTACCAATCAACATCTACCAATCAATATCTACCAGTCAACATCTACCAATAAACATTGACCAGTCAACATCTACCAATCAACATCTACTAATCAACATCTACCAATCAATATCTACCATTCAACATCAACCAATCAACATCTACCAATCAACATTGACCAGTCAACATTGACCAGTCAACATCTACCAATCAACATCTTCCATTCAACATCTACCAATCAATATCTACCAATCAACCTCTACCAATCATTATCTACCAATCAACATCTACAAATCAACATTGACCAGTCAACATCTACCAATCAACATCTACCAATCAATATATACCAATCAACATCTACCAATCAACATTGACCAGTCAACATCTACCAATCAATATCTACCAGTCAACATCTACCACACAGAAAACAGTCCGAACTCCACCCAGCCCTAACTAGTCAGAACTCCACCCAGCCCTAACTAGTCAGAACTCTACCCAGCCCTAACTAGTCAGAAATCCACCCAGCCCTAACTAGTCAGAACTCCACCAGCCCTAACTAGTCAGAACTCCACCCAGCCCTAACTAGTCAGAACTCCACCAGCCCTAACTAGTCAGAACTCCACCCAGCCTAACTAGTCAGAACTCCACCAGCCCTAACTAGTCAGAACTCCACCCAGCCCTAACTAGTCAGAACTCCACCAGCCCTAACTAGTCAGAACACTACCCAGCCCTAACTAGTCAGAAATCCACCCAGCCCTAACTAGTCAGAAATTCACCCAGCCCTAACTAGTCAGAAATCCACCCAGCCCTAACTAGTCAGAACTCTACACAGCCCTAACTAGTCAGAACTCTACCCAGCACTACCTAGTCAGAATTCCACCCAGCCCTAACTAGTCAGACCTCTACCCAGCCCTACCTAGTCAGAACTCTACCAAGCACTAACAAGTCAGAACTCCACCCAGCCCTAACTAGTCAGACCTCTACCCAGCCCTACCTACTCAGAACTCTACCCAGCACTACCTAGTCAGAACTCTACCCAGCCCTAACTAGTCAGACCTCTACCCAGCCCTACCTAGTCAGAACTCTACCCAGCACTACCTAGTCAGAACTCTACCCAGCCCTAACTAGTCAGACCTCTACCCAGCCCTACCTAGTCAGACCTCTACCCAGCCCTACCTAGTCAGAACTCCACCCAGCCCTAACTAGTCAGACCTCTACCCAGCCCTACCTAGTCAGAATTCCACCCAGCCCTACCTAGTCAGAACTCTACCCAGCCCTAACTAGTCAGAAATCCACCCAGCCCTAACTAGTCAGAACTCTACCCAGCCCTAACTAGTCAGACCTCCACCAGCCCTAACTAGTCAGAACTCCACCCAGCCCTAACTAGTCAGAACTCCACCCAGCCCTAACTAGTCCCTGACCGCTGGCTACGTCCCTTCCGTCTTCAAGAGAGCGAGAGTTGCACCCCTTCTGAAAAAACCTACACTCGATCCCTCCGATGTCAACAACTACAGACCAGTATCCCTTCTTTCTTTTCTCTCCAAAACTCTTGAACGTGCCGTCCTTGGCCAGCTCTCCCGCTATCTCTCTCAGAATGACCTTCTTGATCCAAATCAGTCAGGTTTCAAGACTAGTCATTCAACTGAGACTGCTCTTCTCTGTATCACGGAGGCGCTCCGCACTGCTAAAGCTAACTCTCTCTCCTCTGCTCTCATCCTTCTAGACCTATCGGCTGCCTTCGATACCGTGAACCATCAGATCCTCCTCTCCACCCTCTCCGAGTTGGGCATCTCCGGCGCGGCCCACGCTTGGATTGCGTCCTACCTGACAGGTCGCTCCTACCAGGTGGCGTGGCGAGAATCTGTCTCCTCGCCACGCGCTCTCACCACTGGTGTCCCCCAGGGCTCTGTTCTAGGCCCTCTCCTATTCTCGCTATACACCAAGTCACTTGGCTCTGTCATAACCTCACATGGTCTCTCCTATCATTGCTATGCAGACGACACACAATTAATCTTCTCCTTTCCCCCTTCTGATGACCAGGTGGTGAATCGCATCTCTGCATGTCTGGCAGACATATCAGTGTGGATGACGGATCACCACCTCAAGCTGAACCTCGGCAAGACGGAGCTGCTCTTCCTCCCGGGGAAGGACTGCCCGTTCCATGATCTCGCCATCACGGTTGACAACTCCATTGTGTCCTCCTCCCAGAGCGCTAAGAACCTTGGCGTGATCCTGGACAACACCCTGTCGTTCTCAACTAACATCAAGGCGGTGGCCCGTTCCTGTAGGTTCATGCTCTACAACATCCGCAGAGTACGACCCTGCCTCACACAGGAAGCGGCGCAGGTCCTAATCCAGGCACTTGTCATCTCCCGTCTGGATTTCTGCAACTCGCTGTTGGCTGGGCTCCCTGCCTGTGCCATTAAACCCCTACAACTCATCCAGAACGCCACAGCCCGTCTGGTGTTCAACCTTCCCAAGTTCTCTCACGTCACCCCGCTCCTCCGCTCTCTCCACTGGCTTCCAGTTGAAGCTCGCATCCGCTACAAGACCATGGTGCTTGCCTACGGAGCTGTGAGGGGAACGGCACCGCAGTACCTCCAGGCTCTGATCAGGCCCTACACCCAAACAAGGACACTGCGTTCATCCACCTCTGGCCTGCTCGCCTCCCTACCACTGAGGAAGTACAGTTCCCGCTCAGCCCAGTCAAAACTGTTCGCTGCTCTGGCCCCCAATGGTGGAACAAACTCCCTCACGACGCCAGGACAGCGGAGTCAATCACCACCTTCCGGAGACACCTGAAACCCCACCTCTTTAAGGAATACCTAGGATAGGATAAAGATATCCTTCTCACCCCCCCTTAAATGATTTAGATTTAGATGCACTATTGTAAAGTGGCTGTTCCACTGGATGTCATAAGGTGAATTCACCAATTTGTAAGTCGCTCTGGATAAGAGCGTCTGCCAAATGACTTAAATGTAAATGTAAATGTCTCTCTCGGAGGACCTGAGCCTTGTCGTCCCCAGTCCACCTGGCCGTGCTGCTGCTACAGTTTCAACTCTTCTGCCTGCGGGTATGGAACCCTGAACTGTTCACTGTGATTACTATTATTTGACCATGCTGGTCATTTATGAACATTTGAACATCTTGGGCCATGTTCTGTTATAATCTCCACCCGGCACAGCCAGAAGAGGACTGGCCACCCTCATAGCCTGGTTCCTCTCTAGGTTTCTTCCTAGGTTTTGGCCTTTCTAGGGAGTTTTTCCTAGCCACCGTGCTTCTACACCTACATTGCTTGCTGTTTGGGGTTTTAGGCTGGGTTTCTGTATAGCACTTTGTGACATCAGCTGATGTAAGAAGGGCTTTATAAATACATTTTTAAATTTGATTTGATGAACGTGGTACTTTCAGGCGTTTGGAAATTGCTCCTAAGGATGAAGCTTGTGGAGGTCTCCAATTTTGGCTGATTTCTTTTGATTTTCACGTGGTGACAAGCAAAGAGGCACTGAGTTTGAAGGTTGGCCTTGAAATACATCCACTGGTTGACTCAAATTGACTCAAATGATATTATTTAGCCTATCATAAGCTTCTAAAGCCATGACATCATTTTCTGGAATTTGCCAAGCTGTTTAAAGCACAGTCAACTTAGTGCATGTAAACTTCTGACCCACTGGAATTGTGATACAGTGAATTATAAGTGAAATAATCTGTCTGTAAACATTTGTTGGAAAAATTACATGTGTCATGCACAAAGTAGATGTCCTAACCGACTTGCCAAAACTATAGTTTGTTAACAAGAAATTGGTGGAATGGTTGAAAAACGAGTTTTAATGACTCCAACCTAAGTGTATGTAAACTTCAGACTTCAACTGTAGGCCCCTATCCTCTTACTAAGATGCCTGATAAGGACATAGGCCCATATCCTTTTACTTTGTCCAGATCAGGCATCTGAGTAAGAGGATCAGGACATAGGTCCCTATTATCTTACTAAGATGCCTGATCACATTTATGTGGCATATCATTACCACATCTATATTGGTATAATTTCCCCATCATATGTATAGTCACATGGGAATATCTCATCTCCCACGAAGACATACAGGCTCGGTGTCTGGGTCAAAAAATGTGGTAGAATTGCAGGAACACTCATGTAGGGCCTCCAAAAAAGGCGAGGGCCGGCCCTGCTGCGGCTGCTTCCTTATTAACACCAGGGTTTGTCTCTGTCGTCTCTCCAGCTAATAGAATACAGCTGCTACAGTTTTTCTTAGGAAGGTAAATTCAGATTTTGTTAATTCTGCACAATAATCTGTTAATAATAACACAGCCCATAAATATAGAGCCTACATCTACCAATCAACATCTACCAATCAACACCTACAAATCAACATCTACCAATCAACATCTACCAATAATATCTACCAATAATATCTACCAATCAACATCTACCAATCAATATCTACCAATCAACATCTACCAATCAACATCTACCAATCAACATCTACCAATCAACATCTACCAATCAACATCTACCAATCAACATCTACCAATCAATATCTACCAATCAACATTGACCAGTCAACATTGACCAGTCAACATCTACCAATCAACATTGAGCAATCAACATCTACCAATCAACATCTACCAATAATATCTATCAATCAACATCTACCAATCAACATCTACCAATCGATATCTACCAATCAACATCTACCAATCAACATTGACCAGTCAACATCTACCAATCAATATCTACCAATCAACATTGACCAGTCAACATCTACCAATCAACATCTACCAATCAATATCTACCAATCAACATCTACCAATCAACATCGACCAGTCAACATCTACCAGTCAACATTTACCAATCAACATCTACCAATCAACATCTACCAATCAACATTGGCCAGTCAACATCTACCAATCAACATCTACCAATCAATATCTACCAGTCAACATCTACCAATAAACATTGACCAGTCAACATCTACCAATCAACATCTACTAATCAACATCTACCAATCAATATCTACCATTCAACATCAACCAATCAACATCTACCAATCAACATTGACCAGTCAACATTGACCAGTCAACATCTACCAATCAACATCTTCCATTCAACATCTACCAATCAATATCTACCAATCAACCTCTACCAATCATTATCTACCAATCAACATCTACAAATCAACATTGACCAGTCAACATCTACCAATCAACATCTACCAATCAATATATACCAATCAACATCTACCAATCAACATTGACCAGTCAACATCTACCAATCAATATCTACCAGTCAACATCTACCACACAGAAAACAGTCCGAACTCCACCCAGCCCTAACTAGTCAGAACTCCACCCAGCCCTAACTAGTCAGAACTCTACCCAGCCCTAACTAGTCAGAAATCCACCCAGCCCTAACTAGTCAGAACTCCACCAGCCCTAACTAGTCAGAACTCCACCCAGCCCTAACTAGTCAGAACTCCACCAGCCCTAACTAGTCAGAACTCCACCCAGCCTAACTAGTCAGAACTCCACCAGCCCTAACTAGTCAGAACTCCACCCAGCCCTAACTAGTCAGAACTCCACCAGCCCTAACTAGTCAGAACACTACCCAGCCCTAACTAGTCAGAAATCCACCCAGCCCTAACTAGTCAGAAATTCACCCAGCCCTAACTAGTCAGAAATCCACCCAGCCCTAACTAGTCAGAACTCTACACAGCCCTAACTAGTCAGAACTCTACCCAGCACTACCTAGTCAGAATTCCACCCAGCCCTAACTAGTCAGACCTCTACCCAGCCCTACCTAGTCAGAACTCTACCAAGCACTAACAAGTCAGAACTCCACCCAGCCCTAACTAGTCAGACCTCTACCCAGCCCTACCTACTCAGAACTCTACCCAGCACTACCTAGTCAGAACTCTACCCAGCCCTAACTAGTCAGACCTCTACCCAGCCCTACCTAGTCAGAACTCTACCCAGCACTACCTAGTCAGAACTCTACCCAGCCCTAACTAGTCAGACCTCTACCCAGCCCTACCTAGTCAGACCTCTACCCAGCCCTACCTAGTCAGAACTCCACCCAGCCCTAACTAGTCAGACCTCTACCCAGCCCTACCTAGTCAGAATTCCACCCAGCCCTACCTAGTCAGAACTCTACCCAGCCCTAACTAGTCAGAAATCCACCCAGCCCTAACTAGTCAGAACTCTACCCAGCCCTAACTAGTCAGACCTCCACCAGCCCTAACTAGTCAGAACTCCACCCAGCCCTAACTAGTCAGAACTCCACCCAGCCCTAACTAGTCCCTGACCGCTGGCTACGTCCCTTCCGTCTTCAAGAGAGCGAGAGTTGCACCCCTTCTGAAAAAACCTACACTCGATCCCTCCGATGTCAACAACTACAGACCAGTATCCCTTCTTTCTTTTCTCTCCAAAACTCTTGAAAGTGCCGTCCTTGGCCAGCTCTCCCGCTATCTCTCTCAGAATGACCTTCTTGATCCAAATCAGTCAGGTTTCAAGACTAGTCATTCAACTGAGACTGCTCTTCTCTGTATCACGGAGGCGCTCCGCACTGCTAAAGCTAACTCTCTCTCCTCTGCTCTCATCCTTCTAGACCTATCGGCTGCCTTCGACACTGTGAACCATCAGATCCTCCTCTCCACCCTCTCCGAGTTGGGCATCTCCGGTGCGGCCCACGCTTGGATTGCGTCCTACCTGACAGGTCGCTCCTACCAGGTGGCGTGGCGAGAATCTGTCTCCTCGCCACGCGCTCTCACCACTGGTGTCCCCCAGGGCTCTGTTCTAGGCCCTCTCCTATTCTCGCTATACACCAAGTCACTTGGCTCTGTCATAACCTCACATGGTCTCTCCTATCATTGCTATGCAGACGACACACAATTAATCTTCTCCTTTCCCCATTCTGATGACCAGGTGGCGAATCGCATCTCTGCATGTCTGGCAGACATATCAGTGTGGATGACGGATCACCACCTCAAGCTGAACCTCGGCAAGACGGAGCTGCTCTTCCTCCCGGGGAAGTACTGCCCGTTCCATGATCTCGCCATCACGGTTGACAACTCCATTGTGTCCTCCTCCCAGAGCGCTAAGAACCTTGGCGTGATCCTGGACAACACCCTGTCGTTCTCAACTAACATCAAGGGGGTGGCCCGTTCCTGTAGGTTCATGCTCTACAACATCCACAGAGTACGACCCTGCCTCACACAGGAAGCGGCGCAGGTCCTAATCCAGGCACTTGTCATCTCCCGTCTGGATTACTGCAACTCGCTGTTGGCTGGGCTCCCTGCCTGTGCCATTAAACCCCTACAACTCATCCAGAACGCCGCAGCCCGTCTGGTGTTCAACCTTCCCAAGTTCTCTCACGTCACCCCGCTCCTCCACTCTCTCCACTGGCTTCCATTTGAAGCTCACATCCGCTACAAGACCATGGTGCTTGCCTACGGAGCTGTGAGGGGAACGGCACCGCAGTACCTCCAGGCTCTGATCAGGCCCTACACCCAAACAAGGACACTGCGTTCATCCACCTCTGGCCTGCTCGCCTCCCTACCACTGAGGAAGTACAGTTCCCGCTCAGCCCAGTCAAAACTGTTCGCTGCTCTGGCCCCCAATGGTGGAACAAACTCCTCACGACGCCAGGACAGCGGAGTCAATCACCACCTTCCGGAGACACCTGAAACCCCACCTCTTTAAGGAATACCTAGGATAGGATAAAGATATCCTTCTCACCCCCCTTAAATGATTTAGATTTAGATGCACTATTGTAGAGTGGCTGTTCCACTGGATGTCATAAGGTGAATTCACCAATTTGTAAGTCGCTCTGGATAAGAGCGTCTGCCAAATGACTTAAATGTAAATGTAAATGTCTCTCTCGGAGGACCTGAGCCTTGTCGTCCCCAGTCCACCTGGCCGTGCTGCTGCTACAGTTTCAACTCTTCTGCCTGCGGGTATGGAACCCTGAACTGTTCACTGTGATTACTATTATTTGACCATGCTGGTCATTTATGAACATTTGAACATCTTGGGCCATGTTCTGTTATAATCTCCACCCGGCACAGCCAGAAGAGGACTGGCCACCCTCATAGCCTGGTTCCTCTCTAGGTTTCTTCCTAGGTTTTGGCCTTTCTAGGGAGTTTTTCCTAGCCACCGTGCTTCTACACCTACATTGCTTGCTGTTTGGGGTTTTAGGCTGGGTTTCTGTATAGCACTTTGTGACATCAGCTGATGTAAGAAGGGCTTTATAAATACATTTTTAAATTTGATTTGATGAACGTGGTACTTTCAGGCGTTTGGAAATTGCTCCTAAGGATGAAGCTTGTGGAGGTCTCCAATTTTGGCTGATTTCTTTTGATTTTCACGTGGTGACAAGCAAAGAGGCACTGAGTTTGAAGGTTGGCCTTGAAATACATCCACTGGTTGACTCAAATTGACTCAAATGATATTATTTAGCCTATCATAAGCTTCTAAAGCCATGACATCATTTTCTGGAATTTGCCAAGCTGTTTAAAGCACAGTCAACTTAGTGCATGTAAACTTCTGACCCACTGGAATTGTGATACAGTGAATTATAAGTGAAATAATCTGTCTGTAAACATTTGTTGGAAAAATTACTTGTGTCATGCACAAAGTAGATGTCCTAACCGACTTGCCAAAACTATAGTTTGTTAACAAGAAATTGGTGGAATGGTTGAAAAACGAGTTTTAATGACTCCAACCTAAGTGTATGTAAACTTCAGACTTCAACTGTAGGCTCCTTTCCTCTTACTAAGATGCCTGATAAGGACATAGGCCCATATCCTTTTACTTTGTCCTGATCAGGCATCTGAGTAAGAGGATCAGGACATAGGTCCCTATTATCTTACTAAGATGCCTGATCACATTTATGTGGCATATCATTACCACATCTATATTGGTATAATTTCCCCATCATATGTATAGTCACATGGGAATATCTCATCTCCCACGAAGACATACAGGCTCGGTGTCTGGGTCAAAAAATGTGGTAGAATTGCAGGAACACTCATGTAGGGCCTCCAAAAGGCGAGGGCCGGCCCTGCTGCGGCTGCTTCCTTATTAACACCAGGGTTTGTCTCTGTCGTCTCTCCAGCTAATAGAATACAGCTGCTACAGTTTTTCTTAGGAAGGTAAATTCAGATTTTGTTAATTCTGCACAATAATCTGTTAATAATAACACAGCCCATAAATATAGAGCCTACATCTACCAATCAACATCTACCAATCAACATCTACCAATCAACATCTACCAATCAACATCTACCAATCAACATCTACCAATCATCATCTACCAATCAATATCTACCAGTCAACATCTACCAATCAACATCTACCAATCAACATCTACAAATCAACATCTACCAATCAACATCTACCAATAATATCTACCAATAATATCTACCAATCAACATCTACCAATCAATATCTACCAATCAACATCTACCAATCAACATCTACCAATCAACATCTACCAATCAACATCTACCAATAATATCTACCAATCAACATCTACCAATCAACATCTACCAATCAATATCTACCAATCAACATTGACCAGTCAACATTGACCAGTCAACATTTACCAATCAACATTGAGCAATCAACATCTACCAATCAACATCTACCAATAATATCTATCAATCAACATCTACCAATCAACATCTACCAATCGATATCTACCAATCAACATCTACCAATCAACATTGACCAGTCAACATCTACCAATCAATATCTACCAATCAACATTGACCAGTCAACATCTACCAATCAACATCTACCAATCAATATCTACCAATCAACATCTACCAATCAACATCGACCAGTCAACATCTACCAGTCAACATCTACCAATCAACATCTACCAATCAACATCTACCAATCAACATTGGCCAGTCAACATCTACCAATCAACATCTACCAATCAATATCTACCAGTCAACATCTACCAATAAACATTGACCAGTCAACATCTACCAATCAACATCTACTAATCAACATCTACCAATCAATATCTACCATTCAACATCAACCAATCAACATCTACCAATCAACATTGACCAGTCAACATTGACCAGTCAACATCTACCAATCAACATCTTCCATTCAACATCTACCAATCAATATCTACCAATCAACCTCTACCAATCATTATCTACCAATCAACATCTACAAATCAACATTGACCAGTCAACATCTACCAATCAACATCTACCAATCAATATATACCAATCAACATCTACCAATCAACATTGACCAGTCAACATCTACCAATCAATATCTACCAGTCAACATCTACCACACAGAAAACAGTCCGAACTCCACCCAGCCCTAACTAGTCAGAACTCCACCCAGCCCTAACTAGTCAGAACTCCACCCAGCCCTAACTAGTCAGAACTCCACCAGCCCTAACTAGTCAGAACTCCACCCAGCCCTAACTAGTCAGAACTCCACCAGCCCTAACTAGTCAGAACACTACCCAGCCCTAACTAGTCAAAAATCCACCCAGCCCTAACTAGTCAGAAATCCACCCAGCCCTAACTAGTCAGAAATCCACCCAGCCCTAACTAGTCAGAACTCTACACAGCCCTAACTAGTCAGAACTCTACCCAGCACTACCTAGTCAGAATTCCACCCAGCCCTAACTAGTCAGACCTCTACCCAGCCCTACCTAGTCAGAACTCTACCCAGCACTAACAAGTCAGAACTCCACCCAGCCCTAACTAGTCAGACCTCTACCCAGCCCTACCTAGTCAGAACTCTACCCAGCACTACCTAGTCAGACCTCTACCCAGCCCTACCTAGTCAGAACTCCACCCAGCCCTAACTAGTCAGAACTCTACCCAGCCCTAACTAGTCAGACCTCCACCAGCCCTAACTAGTCAGAACTCTACCCAGCCCTAACTAGTCAGACCTCCACCAGCCCTAACTAGTCAGAACTCCACCCAGCCCTAACTAGTCAGACCTCCACCAGCCATAACTAGTCAGAACTCCACCCAGCCCTAACTAGTCAGACCTCCACCAGCCCTAACTAGTCAGACCTCCACCCAGCCCTAGTCAGAACTCCACCCAGCCCTAACTAGTCAGAACTCCACCCAGCCCTAACTAGTCAGAACTCCACCAGCCCTAACTAGTCAGAACTCCACCAGCCCTAACTAGTCAGAAATCTACCCAGCCCTAACTAGTCAGAACTCCTAAAGAAGACCAGTCTGCCCTTTAGTATAGGAAGGCCCTTGACCCTGGGATTAGTAAAACATACAGGGAGGCTCCTACCCCCACTTGTATCAGTCAGTCTTTCTATCCTGATTCCTGTCTGTGCATGTCTGACTGTTTTGATACAGAGAGAACATAGCATAACATAGTGTGTCTGGTTGTTTTGAGACAGAGAGAGACTCGACTAACATAGTGTTCTCGGCTGTTTTGACAGCCTACCAGGATACAGAGAGAGACTCTACTAACATAGTGTTCTGGGCTGTTTTGACAGCCTAGCAGGACACAGAGAGAGACTCTACTAACATAGTGTTCTGGGCTGTTTTGACAGCATAGCAGGACACAGAGAGAGACTCTACTAACATAGTGTTCTGGGCTGTTTTGACAGCATACCAGGACACAGAGAGAGACTCTACTAACATAGTGTTCTCGGCTGTTTTGACAGCAAAGCAGGATACAGAGAGAGACTCTACTAACATAGTGTTCTGGGCTGTTTTGACAGCATACCAGGATACAGAGAGAGACTACTAACATAGTGTTCTCGGCTGTTTTGACAGCATACCAGGATACAGAGAGAGACTCTACTAACATCGTGTTCTGGGCTGTTTTGACAGCAAAGCAGGATACAGAGAGAGACTCTACTAACATAGTGTTCTGGGCTGTTTTGACAGCATAGCAGGACACAGAGAGAGACTCTCCTAACATAGTGTTCTCGGCTGTTTTGACAGCATAGCAGGACACAGAGAGAGACTCTCCTAACATAGTGTTCTCGGCTGTTTTGACAGCATAGCAGGACACAGAGAGAGACTCTACTAACATAGTGTTCTGATCTGGGAGTGGCGTCCCCATGTCTTTATCTGTTCCTTCTTGTCAAACTGTAAATTCCTCCGGCTTCGTTTAAGAAATGAATGTTAATCATTCACATTGGCAGTCATTCATGTTATTTTGTCACCATTCACAAATAGTCACTCACAGTTAAATCAGTTATAGCAAATTTCTATCAACAGGTTAAATGTGCAATCAGAGGGAAACCAACTCTAGACCACCTTTACTCCACATACGGAGACGTGTACAAAGCTCTCCCTCGCCCTCCATTTGGCAAATCTGACCATAACTATCCTCCTGATTCCTGCTTACAATCTAAAATGAAAGCAGGAAGCACCAGTGACTAGATCAATGATTGCACAGACTGGAACATGTTCCGGGATTCCTCTGTGCCTGATCACCGCCAACTATGAAACAGCCTATAGGCAGGAGGCCAGAGACCATGTGGTGCCAGGACAACAACCCCTCCCTTATTGTGATCAAGACAAAGGAGCTGATTGTGGACTACAGGAAAAGGAGGACCGAGCACGCCCCCATTCTTTCTTGTATCGTTGGCTAAGGGCTTGTAAGCATTTCACTGTGAGGTCTACACCTGTAGTATTCATCATTTCACTGTGAGGTCTACACCTGTAGTATTCAGCATTTCACTGTGAGGTCTACTACACCTGTTGTATTCAGCATTTCACTGTGAGGTCTACACCTGTAGTATTCAGCATTTCACAGTGAGGTCTACTACACCTGTTGTATTCAGCACTTCACTGTGAGGTCTACTACACCTGTTGTATTCAGCATTTCACTGTGAGGTCTACACCTGTGGTATTCAGCATTTCACTGTGAGGTCTACTACACCTGTTGTATTCAGCACTTCACTGTGAGGTCTACTACACCTGTTGTATTCAGCATTTCACTGTGAGGTCTACACCTGTAGTATTCAGCATTTCACAGTGAGGTCTACTACACCTGTTGTATTCAGCATTTCACTGTGAGGTCTACACCTGTAGTATTCAGCATTTCACTGTGAGGTCTACACCTGTAGTATTCAGCATTTCACTGTGAGGTCTACTACACCTGTAGTATTCAGCATTTCACTGTGAGGTCTACTACACCTGTTGTATTCAGCATTTCACTGTGAGGTCTACACCTGTAGTATTCAGCATTTCACTGTGAGGTCTACTACACCTGTAGTATTCAGCATTTCACTGTGAGGTCTACTACACCTGTAGTATTCAGCATTTCACTGTGAGGTCTCCTACACCTGTTGTATTCAGCATTTCACTGTGAGGTCTACTACACCTGTTGTATTCAGCATTTCACTGTGAGGTCTACTACACCTGTTGTATTCAGCATTTCACTGTGAGGTCTACTACACCTGTTGTATTCAGCATTTCACTGTGAGGTCTACTACACCTGAAGTATTCAGCATTTCACTGTGAGGTCTACACCTGTTGCAGTCATTCATGTTATTGTGTAAACATTCAGTCATTCATGTTATTGTGTAAACATTCAGTCATTCATGTTATTGTGTAAACATTCAGTCATTCATGTTATTGTGTAAACATTCACAGTCAGTCCAGCAGCACCTTATTCTGAACTGCTGAGTAAAAGTATAGAAATGTTTTCATGAGATAAAGGAGGAAGAAGGAAGGACCCACTGGGCATCAGTTTTGTTTTACATTGAGTTGTCAACTTACCTGAATTCAACATGAAATCAACTGAAATGGTCACCATGTGGTTAGACTGAGGTTAAAAGTTGGTTGATAAAAGACTAACTGTCCTTATGTTGATTACTTTTTCCTATCCAATCAGTTTTCCATGTTGATTCAACGGCATCACATCAAATGATGTGGAATCAATGTTTACTCAAGCAGTTTTTGCCTCACAGCTAAATCCCCAAACTAATGCAATGAAGTTGGCTGCCCTCTACTCCGTGCACCTCTGGCATGCAACAACATGTCTGTTTCTCCATTATTGACTCACCACCCACCCACCCACCCACCCACCCACCCACACACACACACACACACACACACACACACACACACACACACGCACACACACACACACACACACACACACACACACACACACACACACACACACACACACACACACACACACACACACACACACACACACACACACACACACACACACACACACACACACACACACAGCAGATGTGTATAACACATGTTCAATTGACACATAATAGCAGTCTGTGTGTCTGTCTAACAACTCATGTCCTAAACTCTCCATCAAATCTTATTACATTGTATCCTTCCTGCCTGCCTGTACATTACAAATGTCTTATTATATATATATACAGTTTTGTTACAATGTACAAATGGTCTCTCTCTCTTACTCTCTCTCTCTATCTCACTCTGTCTCTCTCTCTCTCTCTCTCTCTGTCTCTCTCTCTCTCTCTCTCTCTCCATCTCTCCCTTACTCTCTCTCTCTCTCTCTGTCTCTCTCTGTCTCCCTCTCTCTCTGTCTCTCTCTTACTCTCTCTGTCTCTCTCTGTCTATCTCTCTCTGTCTCTGCCTCTCTCTTATTCTCTCTGTCTCTCTCTCTGTCTATCTCACTCTGTCTCTCTCTGACTCTCTCTCTGTCTCTCTCTCTCTCTTACTCTCTCTCTCTCTCTCTCTCCACCTCTCTCTTTCCCTCAATTCAATTCAAAAGGTTTTATTACATTTACATTTAAGTCAATTGGCAGACGCTCTTATCCAGAGCGACTTACAAATTGGTGAATTCACCTTATGACATCCAGTGGAACAGCCACTTTACAATAGTGCATCTAAATCATTTAAGGGGGGTGAGAAGGATTACTTTATCTTATCCTAGGTATTCCTTAAAGAGGTGGGGTTTCAGGTGTCTCCGGAAGGTGGTGATTGACTCCGCTGTCCTGGCGTCGTGAGGGAGTTTGTTCCACCATTGGGGGGCCAGAGCAGCGAACAGTTTTGACTGGGCTGAGCGGGAACTGTACTTCCTCAGTGGTAGGGAGGCGAGCAGGCCAGAGGTGGATGAACGCAGTGCCCTTGTTTGGGTGTAGGGCCTGATCAGAGCCTGGAGGTACTGCGGTGCCGTTCCCCTCACAGCTCCATAGGCAAGCACCATGGTCTTGTAGCGGATGCGAGCTTCAACTGGAAGCCAGTGGAGAGAGCGGAGGAGCGGGGTGACGTGAGAGAACTTGGGAAGGTTGAACACCAGACGGGCTGCGGCGTTCTGGATGAGTTGTAGGGGTTTAATGGCACAGGCAGGGAGCCCAGCCAACAGCGAGTTGCAGTAATCCAGACGGGAGATGACAAGTGCCTGGATTAGGACCTGCGCCGCTTCCTGTGTGAGGCAGGGGCGTACTCTGCGGATGTTGTAGAGCATGAACCTACAGGAACGGGCCACCGCCTTGATGTTAGTTGAGAACGACAGGGTGTTGTCCAGGATCACGCCAAGGTTCTTAGCGCTCTGGGAGGAGGACACAATGGAGTTGTCAACCGTGATGGCGAGATCATGGAACGGGCAGTCCTTCCCCGGGAGGAAGAGCAGCTCCGTCTTGCCGAGGTTCAGCTTGAGGTGGTGATCCGTCATCCACACTGATATGTCTGCCAGACATGCAGAGATGCGATTCGCCACCTGGTCATCAGAAGGGGGAAAGGAGAAGATTAATTGTGTGTCGTCTGCATAGCAATGATAGGAGAGACCATGTGAGGTTATGACAGAGCCAAGTGACTTGGTGTATAGCGAGAATAGGAGAGGGCCTAGAACAGAGCCCTGGGGGACACCAGTGGTGAAAGCGCGTGGCGAGGAGACAGATTCTCGCCACGCCACCTGGTAGGAGCGACCTGTCAGGTAGGACGCAATCCAAGCGTGGGCCGCGCCGGAGATGCCCAACTCGGAGAGGGTGGAGAGGAGGATCTGATGGTTCACAGTATCGAAGGCAGCCGATAGGTCTAGAAGGATGAGAGCAGAGGAGAGAGAGTTAGCTTTAGCAGTGCGGAGCGCCTCCGTGATACAGAGAAGAGCAGTCTCAGTTGAATGACTAGTCTTGAAACCTGACTGATTTGGATCAAGAAGGTCATTCTGAGAGAGATAGCGGGAGAGCTGGCCAAGGACGGCACGTTCAAGAGTTTTGGAGAGAAAAGAAAGAAGGGATACTGGTCTGTAGTTGTTGACATCGGAAGGTTTGGGAATCGCTTCCTTTTAGGTGGTTGTAGAATTGAAAGTCTCTTTTCTGGATTTTGATTATTAGCGTGTATCGGCCTAATTCTGCACCGCATGCATTATTTGGTGTTTTACATTGTTCACAGAGGATATTTTTGCAGAATTCTGCATGCAGAGTCTGAATTTGGTGTTTGTCTCATTTTGTGAATTCTTTCTGTAACTGATTCAAGTATTTTTAGCCAGATTGTATGTTAAATATTATGTTCCTTTTGACGTCATAGAAGGCCCTTCTTGCCTTGTCTCTCAGATCGTTCACAGCTTTGTGGAAGTTACCTGTGGCGCTGATGTTCAGGCCGAGGTAGGTATAGTTTTTTATGAGCTCTAGGGCAACGATGTCTAGGTGGTATTTGTATTTGTGGTCCTGGAGACTGGACCTTTTTTGGAACACCATTATTTTTGTCTTACTGAGATTTACTGTCAGGGCCCAGGTCTGGCAGAATCTGTGCAGAAGATCTAGGCGCTGATGTAGGCCCTCCTTGGTTGGTGACAGATCATCAGCAAACAGTAGAATTCAGATTCTAGTAGGGTGATGCCGGGTGCTGCAGACTGCACTCGCCAATTCGTTGATATATGTGACCTGCTTCAGGAAACTAGGCGTACATCGCAAGTCACGACTTCACAGGAAAGCAGTTTGAACGTACAAAACATGTTTTTATCAAAACAAGTGTGTCATTCTCAAAACTTTTGGTTTAGTAGTGGTGATAAAAATATGTTTTGTACGTTCAAATGGCGTTCATATTTTATTTGCATTTTAGTAGGAACTCCCTGCTGTATTGGATTCCGCTGCCAGCAGCGTTTTCATCATTTAGTTCGTAGCGGGTATGTACACCATCAACAAGCCCAACACCCCACCACTGTGAATCCATGGTTGGCAGATTGTTTGTAAACTAAGTGTACAAATTAAAAACATAATAGAACGCCAAGCCAAATGCCAAATGTCACACACACTGCAGGATGCAACAGAGCCGCTCAAAATCCATGTTATCATGTGTGTGTACAGCAGTGGACAAAAGTTTTGAGAATGACACAAATATGCATTTTCACAAAGTCTGTTGCCTCAGTTTGTATGATGGCAATTTGCATATACTCCAGAATGTTATGAAGAGTGATCAGATGAATTGCAATTAATTGCAAAGTCCCTCTTTGCCATGCTAATGAACTGCACACACTACTACTAAAGTGCAAATAAAATATGAACGCCCATCTAATCCCTGATTGTCTGCAACTCTGTGCCAGTCACTGAGGGGGGAAGAGGATGAGCTGTCAGCGACTCTGCGCCAGAGCTGTCAGCGACTCTGTGCCAGTCACTGAGGGGGGAAGAGGATGAGCTGTCAGCGACTCTGCGCCAGAGCTGTCAGCGACTCTGTGCCAGTCACTGAGGGGGGAAGAGGATGAGCTGTCAGCGACTCTGCGCCAGAGCTGTCAGCGACTCTGTGCCAGTCACTGAGGGGGGAAGAGGATGAGCTGTCAGCGACTCTGCGGCAGTCACTGAGGGGGGAGAGGATGAGCTGTCAGCGACTCTGTGCCAGTCACTGAGGGGGGAGGAGGATGAGCTGTCAGCGTCTCTGTGCCAGTCACTGAGGGGGGAGGAGGATGAGCTGTCAGCGTCTCTGTGCCAGTCACTGAGGGGGAGAGGATGAGCTGTCAGCGACTCTGTGCCAGTCACTGAGGGGGAGGAGGATGAGCTGTCAGCGACTCTGTGCCAGTCACTGAGGGGAGAGGATGAGCTGTCAGCGACTGTGCGCCAGTCACTGAGGGGGGAGAGGATGAGCTGTCAGTGACTCTGTGCCAGTCACTGAGGGGGGGAGAGGATGAGTTGTCAGCAACTCTGCGCCAGTCACTAAGGGGGATGAGCTGTCAGCGACTCTGTGCCAGTCACTGAGGGGGGAGGAGGATGAGCTGTCAGCGACTCTGTGCCAGTCACTGAGGGGGGAGGAGGATGAGCTGTCAGCGTCTCTGTGCCAGTCACTGAGGGGTGAGAGGATGAGCTGTCAGCGACTCTGTGCCAGTCACTGAGGGGTGAGAGGATGAGCTGTCAGCGACTCTGTGCCAGTCACTGAGGGGGGAGGAGGATGAGCTGTCAGCGTCTCTGTGCCAGTCACTGAGGGGTGAGAGGATGAGCTGTCAGCGACTCTGTGCCAGTCACTGAGGGGGGAGGAGGATGAGCTGTCAGCGACTCTGTGCCAGTCACTGAGGGGGGAGAGGATGAGCTGTCAGCGACTGTGCGCCAGTCACTGAGGGGGGAGAGGATGAGCTGTCAGTGACTCTGTGCCAGTCACTGAGGGGGGGAGAGGATGAGTTGTCAGCAACTCTGCGCCAGTCACTAAGGGGGATGAGCTGTCAGCGACTCTGTGCCAGTCACTGAGGGGGGAAGAGGATGAGCTGTCAGCGACTCTGTGGGAGATATAACACTGGTCTCCAGGGGTGTTTTGACTATACTATATGGGAGGTATTTGGTCTCCAGGGTTTTTATTTTATTTATTTAACCTTTATTTAACTAGGCAAGTCAGTTAAGAACAAATTCTTATTTTCAATGACGGCCTAGGAACAACTTGCAACCTCCCGGTTACTAGTCCAACGCTCTAACCACTAGGCTACCCTGACTGTACTATGTGGGAGGTATTTGAGGACAGCAGCTGTGATCTTGATGAACTCACAGATATTGTTTCAGACTATGTAAACTTCTGTGTCGAGTCATTTATTCCACTAAAACCTGTCAAATCTTCCCTAACAATAAGCCTTGAGTAGCAAAACATCTAAAATCACTACTTGATAGGAAGAAGGCAGTTTATGCTGGGGGTGATAGACAGGCTTTAAGAGATGTACAACGTGAGATCAAAAGAGATACTGGTGGACAAGGAGGCATACAAGCAGCAGCAGGGTAGCCAAGTGGTTAAAGCGTTGGACTAACTGACTTGCCTAGTTAAATAAAGGTAAATTAAATAAATAAAAAGGGTGGAGAGGACCCTCTCTACCTGAAACGCAAGGGTGACCTGGCAAGGGATTAAATCCATGGCTAGTGCCCCCCACATAGGCAGGGGAAAAACCAGTGCTGACCTTGGGAGATATGAGGGCCAGAACATGGCTAATGAACTGAATGTTTTCTTCTCAAGATTTGAATCAGACAACATTGTGTCAGAGGTAGAACAAATGGAAGCATCATTACAAATGTTTGAGAGGGTTGTTGTTAAACAGGCTGATGTTCTCCAGTTGTTCAGGGGATGTAAGAAAGCCCAGGACCAGACATTTTCCAATCCTCACTCGACCAGCAACACTTGCCAGTATTGTGGAAGATGTCAGGACCCGGTTACGAACCTGGGTCTCCGGAGTGAGAAACAGTCACTTAACCAACTGAGCCACGAATAGTCAGCAGAACCCAGAAGATGAGGCAGACACAGTAGTACTTAAGACGGTGTATTTAATAAAGTAAAAAAGGAGAAGTCCTTCAATACAAAAATGGTAAATCCAAAAGGTGGTAGGAATAGCACAAAAAAGCCTCAAGAGATACTCAAAAACAAAAACAGAATTCCACAAGAGCATCCACCGGAATCGACAAGAATACACAGAACACTCGGGCTGGGTGCTAACATACAAACACAGAGCACAGAACTGAGGGAAACTAAGGGTTTAAATACAATCAGGGAAAACGAGGCACAGGTGCAAATAATAATGGGGAACAAGGGAAAAAACATAAGGTCAAAAAGCACAATGGGGGCATCTAGTGACCAAAACCCGGAACAACCCTGGCCAAATATTGACAGAATCCCCCCCCTAGGAACGGCTCCTGACGTTCCTACCAGCTCTCTCAGGGTGGAGGGCCCTGAACTGACGAATGAGGTCAGGGTCCAGGATGTCTTTGGCAGGAACCCAGGAGCGCTCCTCGGGACCGTAGCCTTCCCAGTCCACCAGATACTGCCAGGACCGCTGCACCCGGCGGGAATCCAGTATCCGATGGACGGTATAAGCCGGCTGGCCTCCAATGACACGAGGCGGAGGGGGAGGTCTGTCTGCCGGGACAAGGGGAGAAAAAACAACAGGTTTTAACAATGAAATGTGAAATGTGGGATTAATCTTAAGGGATCTGGGTAAGTGTAGGCGATAAGAAACTGGGTTAACTCTCCTGGCAACCTTGAAGGGACCGATGTATTTTTGGGACAGCTTGCGAAGCTCCACCCGTAGAGGTAAGTCTCTTGTGGAGAGCCAGACTCTCTGGCCGGGGCGCAGGGTAGGCCCGGGAAGGCGACGTCTGTTGGCTTGTTGTTGGTACCTCTGTGAGGAACGCATAAGATTAAGACGGGTCTTCCTCCACATAAGCCGACAGCGTCGGACGAACTTCAAGGCTGAAGGCACTCTGACTTCTGCCTCCTGGTCCGGGAACAATGGAGGAGCATAGCCAAACTGACACTCGTGCGGGGACATACCAGTGGAGGAGGAGCGAAAAGGTGTTGTGCGCGTATTCGGCCCAAACAATAAAGGATGACCATGTGGTTGTCACGAGTCATACATCGGAGGGTGGTTTCCAGCTCTTGATTCATCCTCTCTGTTTGGCCGTTGGACTCCGGATGGTACCCTGAAGATAGACTGGCAGAAGCCCCCATGAGTTGGCAGAAGGCCTTCCAAAACCTTGAGGCGAACTGGGGACCTCTGTCAGAAACCATATCTTGAGGAATGCCGAAGACTCGGAACACATGATTAATTACCAACTCAGCCGTTTCCTTGGCAGAAGGTAACTTAGTCAGAGGGACGAACCTGGCCGCCTTTGAAAACCTGTCGATTATGACTAGGATAGTAGTATTGCCATGGGATGGAGGAAGTCCAGTAATAAAGTCCAATGAGATATGGGACCAGGGTCTGTGGGGAACAGGTAAAGGGTGAAGGAGTCCTTGAGGGCGGAGGTGAGAAGATTTGCCCTGGCAGCACACGGGACAGGCATTGACGAAAGTGGCAACGTCTTCTCTTATGGTAGGCCACCAGAACTTACGCTGGATGAACTCCAAGGTGCGACCTACGCCCGGATGACAGGTGAGGCGAGAGGAGTGCCCCCACAGAAGGACCTGAGTCCTCACTGCCTTGGGGACAAACAACCGATTGGCAGGACCTCCTTTCGGGTCCGGTTCGCTAGCTTGAGCACGTCTCACGGTATCCTCAACTTGCCACGAGATCGGAGCCACAATCTTAGCAGCAGGAAGGACAGGCATGTCCGTGTCATCTCGAATGGCAGGAGCGTAGACTCGGGACAGGGCATCCGGTTTGAGATTCTTCGACCCGGGCCGATAGGTGAGGATAAACTGGAATCGATTGAAGAAAAGAGACCATCTAGCTTGTCTAGAGTTCAACCGCTTCGCCTGCTGGATATACTCCAGATTTTTGTGGTCCGTAAGCACTTGAAACGGGTGAGAAGCCCCCTCGAGCCAGTGTCTCCATTCCTTCAATGCCATCTTAACCGCTAGGAGTTCACGATCCCCACATCGTAGTTCCTCTCAGTCGGGGTAAGCCGGTGTGAGAAGAAAGCGCACGGATGAAGCTTCTTGTCTTCACCCCTCTGAGACAGGACAGCTCCAACACCGACCTCTGATGCGTCTACCTCCACCACAAATGGTTCATCCGTAGTCGGTAGTATCAGGATGGGAGCAGAGAGAACGCGCTGCTTGAGTCCTTGGAAGGCCGTCTCAGCTTCTCTTCCCCACAAAAACCTTGCATTGCCACCCTTGGTTAAAGCTGAGAGAGGGGCTGCCACCAAGCTGAAGTTCTTGATGAACTTGCGGTAAAAGTTTGTGAAGCCCAGGAAACGCTGAACTTCCTTAACGGATTTGGGGTGGGCCAATCCGCTACCGCCCTACCATCCTGGGGTCCATTTGGACTCGACCGGGTTCCACTACAAATCCCAGGAATTGTACTCGGGATGAATGGAATTCACATTTTTCCGGCTTAACGTACAGATGGCTGTCCAGGAGGTGTTTGAGTACTTGTCTGACATGCTTAGTGTGTTCTTGAAGGGAGCTCGAAAAGATGAGGATGTCATCCAAGTAAACGAACACAAATATGTTAAGCATATCCCTAAGCACATCGTTTATGAGCGCTTGGAACACCGCTGGGGCGCTGGTCAGGCCGAAGGGCATCACCAAGTATTCATAGTGACCAGTAGGCGTCACCTCGCTCATCAACTCATCCCTGACCGCTGGCTACGTCCCTTCCGTCTTCAAGAGAGCGAGAGTTGCACCCCTTCTGAAAAAACCTACACTCGATCCCTCCGATGTCAACAACTACAGACCAGTATCCCTTCTTTCTTTTCTCTCCAAAACTCTTGAACGTGCCGTCCTTGGCCAGCTCTCCCGCTATCTCTCTCAGAATGACCTTCTTGATCCAAATCAGTCAGGTTTCAAGACTAGTCATTCAACTGAGACTGCTCTTCTCTGTATCACGGAGGCGCTCCGCACTGCTAAAGCTAACTCTCTCTCCTCTGCTCTCATCCTTCTAGACCTATCGGCTGCCTTCGATACTGTGAACCATCAGATCCTCCTCTCCACCCTCTCCGAGTTGGGCATCTCCGGCGCGGCCCACGCTTGGATTGCGTCCTACCTGACAGGTCGCTCCTACCAGGTGGCGTGGCGAGAATCTGTCTCCTCGCCACGCGCTTTCACCACTGGTGTACCCCAGGGCTCTGTTCTAGGCCCTCTCCTATTCTCGCTATACACCAAGTCACTTGGCTCTGTCATAACCTCACATGGTCTCTCCTATCATTGCTATGCAGACGACACACAATTAATCTTCTCCTTTCCCCCTTCTGATGACCAGGTGGCGAATTGCATCTCTGCATGTCTGGCAGACATATCAGTGTGGATGACGGATCACCACCTCAAGCTGAACCTCGGCAAGACGGAGCTGCTCTTCCTCCCGGGGAAGGACTGCCCGTTCCATGATCTCGCCATCACGGTTGACAACTCCATTGTGTCCTCCTCCCAGAGCGCTAAGAACCTTGGCGTGATCCTGGACAACACCCTGTCGTTCTCAACTAACATCAAGGCGGTGGCCCGTTCCTGTAGGTTCATGCTCTACAACATCCGCAGAGTACGCCCCTGCCTCACACAGGAAGCGGCGCAGGTCCTAATCCAGGCACTTGTCATCTCCCGTCTGGATTACTGCAACTCGCTGTTGGCTGGGCTCCCTGCCTGTGCCATTAAACCCCTACAACTCATCCAGAACGCCGCAGCCCGTCTGGTGTTCAACCTTCCCCAAGTTCTCTCACGTCACCCCGCTCCTCCGCTCTCTCCACTGGCTTCCAGTTGAAGCTCGCATCCGCTACAAGACCATGGTGCTTGCCTACGGAGCTGTGAGGGGAACGGCACCGCAGTACCTCCAGGCTCTGATCAGGCCCTACACCCAAACAAGGGCACTGCGTTCATCCACCTCTGGCCTGCTCGCCTCCCTACCACTGAGGAAGTACAGTTCCCGCTCAGCCCAGTCAAAACTGTTCGCTGCTCTGGCCCCCCAATGGTGGAACAAACTCCCTCACGACGCCAGGACAGCGGAGTCAATCACCACCTTCCGGAGACACCTGAAACCCCACCTCTTTAAGGAATACCTAGGATAGGATAAAGTAATCCTTCTCACCCCCCCTTAAATGATTTAGATGCACTGTGGTAAAGTGGCTGTTCCACTGGATGTCAGAAGGTGAATTCACCAATTTGTAAGTCGCTCTGGATAAGAGTGTCTGCTAAATGACTTAAATGTAATGTAAATGTTGAAAGCGGTCTTCCACTCGTCACCAGGTCTGATCCACACAAGATGGTATGCGTTCCGCAGGTCAAGCTTAGTGAAAACAACTGCTTCCTGGAGCAGCTCGAAGGCTGTGGCCATAAGGGGTAGCGGGTAACGGTTACGGACGGTTATGGCATTGAGTCCCTGGTAGTCGATGCAAGGACGTAATCCACCGTCTTTCTTGGCCACAAAGAAAAACCCTGCTCCCGCCGGGGAGGTGGATGGACGCATGAGGCCTGCTTCCAGAGCGTCCTTGATGTAGGTATCCATAGCAGCTCGTTCGGGTGGAGATAGGGAAAAGATCCGACCCCTGGGGGGGCAAGTGCCCGGAAACAGGTCGATGGGGCAATCGTAAGGTCTATGGGGTGGTAGCATGCTGGCCCTCTGTTTGCTAAACACCAGTTTGAGGTCATGGTAACACTCGGGAACTCGGGTCAGGTCGATGGATTCTAAAGACTCGGGAGTAGAACTCGGGGAATTCTGGAAAATACAAGTAGCTTGGCACGTAGGACCCCAATGCTTGATAGTGCCCACAGACCAGTCGATGTGAGGGTTATGGCTGTGAAGCCAGGGGTATCCAAGGACGAGAGGGAACTCGGAACAGGAGATCAAATGAAAGTTCATCAATTCCTGGTGTTGTGAACTGAAAGTCGCAAGGAGGTAGTGACATGAGTGACAAGTCCAGATCCCAAAGGGCTTCCATCCAAAGTAGTGACCCTCATGGGTTCACTTAGAGGTTCAGAGGGAACGCCATTCTCCTTCGCCCAGACACCATCCATGAAGTTACCTGCGGCTCCAGAGTCTACCAAGGCTTGAAGGTGAAGCTTGTGGTTGTCCCAGGAGAGGGTGACTGGAATGAGCAGACGGGAGTTGGACGGATGGGAGGAGGTTATGTTTCCCGTTACAGTTCCCCCGGTCTGTACGGGACAGAGCGTTTCCCTGGAGCCCGGGACACGTGGAACGGAAATGGCCCGGTTTGCCGCAATATAGACAGCGTCGCTCCTCATCCGGCGGTCTCTCTCAGCCTGGGAGATGCGTCCAATCTGCATGGGTTCCGATGGAGCCAGCGAGGATAAAGGGGGGACTCGGAGCTGGGACTGATAGGGGCTAGAGGTCTACGGTTGAGTTCTCTCTCTCTCAGACGCTGGTCAATGCGTGAGGCCAACTTGATCAGGGACTCGAGATTGTCCGGTGGTTCCCGAGTGGCCAGTTCATCTTGGATAGTGTCGGAAAGGCCTTTCAGAAAGCACACCGTGAGCGCCTCGTTGTTCCAGCCACTTGCTGCTGCCACCGTGCGGAACTGGATGGCATAGTCCATCACGCTGCGCCAACCTTGGTGGAGAGTCAGGAGCTGTTTGGCTGAGTCAGAACCACTGCTTGGGCCTTGAAACACTCGTTTGAATTCCTCAGCAAAGGCAGAGTAGCTGGCACAGCAGGAACTATGGGCATCCCACACAGCAGTAGCCCAGGCCAGGGCTTTTTCCGACAGCAGGGTGATGATATAAGCGATCTTAGACCGGTCGGTGGGAAACGACGAGGGTTGTAGCTCAAAGGAGAGAGAACATTGGGTGAGAAACCCTTTACAAGCACTTGGATCACCTGAGAACCGTTGGGGAGGTGGAAGACGAGGTTCAGCCAGGGGGTTAACTGCCATGGGTACGTGAATCTGAGGTACTGGGACGGGAACTGTTGCCGGGGTAAGACGATCAGATATTTGCTTAATGGAAGTCAGCATCTCCGACAGAAGATGAGAATGTCTAGCCATTAAGGCCTCTTGCTGAACCAGGGCGGCTTCGTGGCGTTGGACAGTCTCCTGGTGGTGGGACAGCATGGCAAAAAGGTCCTGGGAACTGGCTGCCTCTGGGTTCATTTTTGGCTCTGTGTTTCTGTCAGGACCCGGTTACGAACCTGGGTCTCCGGAGTGAGAAACAGTCACTTAACCAACTGAGCCACGAATAGTCAGCAGAACCCAGAAGATGAGGCAGACACAGCAGTACTTAAGACGGTGTATTTAATAAAGTAAAAAAGGAGAAGTCCTTCAATACAAAAATGGTAAATCCAAAAGGTGGTAGGAATAGCACAAAAAAGCCTCAAGAGATACTCAAAAACAAAAACAGAATTCCACAAGAGCATCCACCGGAATCGACAAGAATACACAGAACACTCGGGCTGGGTGCTAACATACAAACACAGAGCACAGAACTGAGGGAAACTAAGGGTTTAAATACAATCAGGGGAAACGAGGCACAGGTGCAAATAATAATGGGGAACAAGGGAAAAAACATAAGGTCAAAAAGCACAATGGGGGCATCTAGTGACCAAAACCCGGAACAACCCTGGCCAAATCCTGACAGAAGAGCTCAATAATTATACCAATTCCTAAAGCATCTAATCCCTCTGTACTGAATGACTACCACCCTGTCACCTAGTAATGAAATGCCTTGAGGAAATTGTGAAAAATCATATTCTCAGTATCATCCAGAAGCTCCTCGACCCATTTCAGTTTGCCTATCACCCTCTCAGAGGAGTTGATGATGCCATTCTTACCCTCCTTAACATGGTTTACAGACATCTAGAGGGGGTATTAACATGGTTTACAGACATCTAGAGGGGGTATTAACATGGTCTATAGACATCTAGAGGGGGTATTAACATGGTCTATAGACATCTAGAGGAGGTATTAACATGGTCTATAGACATCTAGAGGGGGTATTAACATGGTTTACAGCATCTAGAGGGGGTATTAACATGGTCTATAGACATCTAGAGGGGGTATTAACATGGTCTATAGACATCTAGAGGAGGTATTAACATGGTCTATAGACATCTAGAGGGGGTATTAACATGGTCTATAGACATCTAGAGGGGGTATTAACATGGTCTACAGACATCTAGAGGGGGTATTAACATGGTCTATAGACATCTAGAGGGGGTATTAACATGGTCTACATGGTCTATAGACATCTAGAGGAGGTATTAACATGGTCTATAGACATCTAGAGGGGGTATTAACATGGTCTATAGACATCTAGAGGGGGTATTAACATGGTCTATAGACATCTAGAGGGGGTATTAACATGGTCTATAGACATATAGAAGGGGTATTAACATGGTCTATAGACATCTAGAGGGGGTATTAACATGGTCTACATGGTCTATAGACATCTAGAGGGGGTATTAACATGGTCTATAGACATCTAGAGGGGGTATTACCATGGTCTATAGACATCTAGAGGGGGTATTAACATGGTCTATAGACATCTAGAGGGGGTATAAACATGGTCTATAGACATCTAGAGGGGGTATTAACATGGTCTACATGGTCTATAGACATCTAGAAGGGGTATTAACATGGTCTATAGACATCTAGAGGGGGTATTAACAGGGTCTATAGACATCTAGAGGGGGTATTAACATGGTCTCTAGACATCTAGAGGGGGTATTAACATGGTCTATAGACATCTCGAGCCAAATCCCATGTCAGGGTTCTGTTTGTTGACTTTTCTTCTGCCTCCACCACAGTCCAGCCCTATATTCTGGCACAGAGACTCATTCGGGACTTCTCGTTAGATGGGGGGCTGGTTTTGTGGCTGTTGGACTTCCTCAGCAAACGCTCACACCGAGTCAAAATAGGTCCCCACGTGTCGGACATATGCAACACCAACACAGTCTCTCCTCAGGGATGTGTTTTGTCTCCACTCCACCAACAACACAGTCTCTCCTCAGGGATGTGTTTTGTCCCCACTCCACCACCAACACAGTCTCTCCTCAGGGATGTGTTTTGTCTCCACTCCACCAACAACACAGTCTCTCCTCAGGGATGTGTTTTGTCTCCACTCCACCAACAACACAGTCTCTCCTCAGGGATGTGTTTTGTCCCCACTCCACCACCAACACAGTCTCTCCTCAGGGATGTGTTTTGTCTCCACTCCACCAACAACACAGTCTCTCCTCAGGGATATGTTGTGTCCCCCACTCCACCACCAACACAGTCTCTCCTCAGGGATGTGATTTGTCTCCACTCCACCACCAACACAGTCTCTCCTCAGGGATGTGTTCTGTCTCCACTCCACCACCAACACAGTCTCTCCTCAGGGATGTGTTCTGTCTCCACTCCACCACCAACACAGGCTCTCCTCAGGGATGTGTTTTGTCTCCACTCCACCACCAACACAGTCTCTCCTCAGGGATGTGTTTTGTCCCCACTCCACCACCAACACAGTCTCTCCTCAGGGATGTGTTGTGTCCCCACTCCACCACCAACACAGTCTCTCCTCAGGAATGTGTTTTGTCTCCACTCCACCACCAACACAGTCTCTCCTCAGGAATGTGTTTTGTCTCCACTCCACCACCAACACAGGCTCTCCTCAGGGATGTGTTGTGTCCCCACTCCACCACCAACACAGTCTCTCCTCAGGGATGTGTTGTGTCCCCACTCCACCGCCAACACAGTCTCTCCTCAGGGATGTGTTTTGTCCCCACTCCACCACCAACACAGTCTCTCCTCAGGGATGTGTTTTGTCTCCACTCCACCACCAACACAGGGATGTGTTTTGTCCCCACTCCACCAACAACACAGTCTCTCCTCAGGGATATGTTGTGTCCCCCACTCCACCACCAACACAGTCTCTCCTCAGGGATGTGATTTGTCTCCACTCCACCACCAACACAGTCTCTCCTCAGGGATGTGTTCTGTCTCCACTCCACCACCAACACAGTCTCTCCTCATGGATGTGTTTTGTCTCCACTCCACGACCAACACAGTCTCTCCTCAGGGATGTGTTTTGTCCCCACTCCACCACCAACACAGTCTCTCCTCAGGGATGTGTTTTGTCTCCACTCCACCACCAACACAGTCTCTCCTCATGGATGTGTTTTGTCTCCACTCCACCACCAACACAGTCTCTCCTCATGGATGTGTTTTGTCTCTACTCCACCACCAACACAGTCTCTCCTCAGGGATGTGTTTTGTCCCCACTCCACCACCAACACAGTCTCTCCTCAGGGATGTGTTTTGTACCCCACTCCACCACCAACACAGGGATGTGTTTTGTCTCCACTCCACCACCAACACAGTCTCTTCTCAGGGATGTGTTTGGTCTCCACTCCACCACCAACACAGGCTCTCCTCAGGGATGTGTTTTGTCTCCACTCCACCACCAACACAGTCTCTCCTCAGGGATGTGTTTTGTCCCCACTCCACCACCAACACAGTCTCTCCTCAGGGATGTGTTGTGTCCCCCACTCCACCACCAACACAGTCTCTCCTCAGGGATGTGTTTTGTCCCCACTCCACCACCAACACAGTCTCTCCTCAGGGATGTGTTTTGTCTCCACTCCACCACCAACACAGTCTCTCCTCAGGGATGTGTTTTGTCCCCACTCCACCACCAACACAGTCTCTCCTCAGGGATGTGTTTTGTCTCCACTCCACCACCAACACAGTCTCTCCTCAGGGATGTGTTGTGTCCCCACTCCACCACCAACACAGTCTCTCCTCAGGGATGTGTTTTGTCCCCACTCCACCACCAACACAGTCTCTCCTCAGGGATGTGTTTTGTCTCCACTCCACGACCAACACAGTCTCTCCTCAGGGATGTGTTTTGTCCCCACTCCACCACCAACACAGTCTCTCCTCAGGGATGTGTTTTGTCTCCACTCCACCACCAACACAGTCTCTCCTCATGGATGTGTTTTGTCTCCACTCCACCACCAACACAGTCTCTCCTCATGGATGTGTTTTGTCTCTACTCCACCACCAACACAGTCTCTCCTCAGGGATGTGTTTTGTCCCCACTCCACCACCAACACAGTCTCTCCTCAGGGATGTGATTTGTCTCCACTCCACCACCAACACAGTCTCTCCTCAGGGATGTGTTCTGTCTCCACTCCACCACCAACACAGTCTCTCCTCAGGGATGTGTTCTGTCTCCACTCCACCACCAACACAGGCTCTCCTCAGGGATGTGTTTTGTCTCCACTCCACCACCAACACAGTCTCTCCTCAGGGATGTGTTTTGTCCCCACTCCACCACCAACACAGTCTCTCCTCAGGGATGTGTTGTGTCCCCACTCCACCACCAACACAGTCTCTCCTCAGGAATGTGTTTTGTCTCCACTCCACCACCAACACAGTCTCTCCTCAGGAATGTGTTTTGTCTCCACTCCACCACCAACACAGGCTCTCCTCAGGGATGTGTTGTGTCCCCACTCCACCACCAACACAGTCTCTCCTCAGGGATGTGTTGTGTCCCCACTCCACCGCCAACACAGTCTCTCCTCAGGGATGTGTTTTGTCCCCACTCCACCACCAACACAGTCTCTCCTCAGGGATGTGTTTTGTCTCCACTCCACCACCAACACAGGGATGTGTTTTGTCCCCACTCCACCAACAACACAGTCTCTCCTCAGGGATATGTTGTGTCCCCCACTCCACCACCAACACAGTCTCTCCTCAGGGATGTGATTTGTCTCCACTCCACCACCAACACAGTCTCTCCTCAGGGATGTGTTCTGTCTCCACTCCACCACCAACACAGTCTCTCCTCATGGATGTGTTTTGTCTCCACTCCACGACCAACACAGTCTCTCCTCAGGGATGTGTTTTGTCCCCACTCCACCACCAACACAGTCTCTCCTCAGGGATGTGTTTTGTCTCCACTCCACCACCAACACAGTCTCTCCTCATGGATGTGTTTTGTCTCCACTCCACCACCAACACAGTCTCTCCTCATGGATGTGTTTTGTCTCTACTCCACCACCAACACAGTCTCTCCTCAGGGATGTGTTTTGTCCCCACTCCACCACCAACACAGTCTCTCCTCAGGGATGTGTTTTGTACCCCACTCCACCACCAACACAGGGATGTGTTTTGTCTCCACTCCACCACCAACACAGTCTCTTCTCAGGGATGTGTTTGGTCTCCACTCCACCACCAACACAGGCTCTCCTCAGGGATGTGTTTTGTCTCCACTCCACCACCAACACAGTCTCTCCTCAGGGATGTGTTTTGTCCCCACTCCACCACCAACACAGTCTCTCCTCAGGGATGTGTTGTGTCCCCCACTCCACCACCAACACAGTCTCTCCTCAGGGATGTGTTTTGTCCCCACTCCACCACCAACACAGTCTCTCCTCAGGGATGTGTTTTGTCTCCACTCCACCACCAACACAGTCTCTCCTCAGGGATGTGTTTTGTCCCCACTCCACCACCAACACAGTCTCTCCTCAGGGATGTGTTTTGTCTCCACTCCACCACCAACACAGTCTCTCCTCAGGGATGTGTTGTGTCCCCACTCCACCACCAACACAGTCTCTCCTCGGGGATGTGTTTTGTCCCCACTCCACCACCAACACAGTCTCTCCTCAGGGATGTGTTTTGTCTCCACTCCACGACCAACACAGTCTCTCCTCAGGGATGTGTTTTGTCCCCACTCCACCACCAACACAGTCTCTCCTCAGGGATGTGTTTTGTCTCCACTCCACCACCAACACAGTCTCTCCTCATGGATGTGTTTTGTCTCCACTCCACCACCAACACAGTCTCTCCTCATGGATGTGTTTTGTCTCTACTCCACCACCAACACAGTCTCTCCTCAGGGATGTGTTTTGTCCCCACTCCACCACCAACACAGTCTCTCCTCAGGGATGTGTTTTGTACCCCACTCCACCACCAACACAGGGATGTGTTTTGTCTCCACTCCACCACCAACACAGTCTCTTCTCAGGGATGTGTTTGGTCTCCACTCCACCACCAACACAGGCTCTCCTCAGGGATGTGTTTTGTCTCCACTCCACCACCAACACAGTCTCTCCTCAGGGATGTGTTTTGTCCCCACTCCACCACCAACACAGTCTCTCCTCAGGGATGTGTTGTGTCCCCCACTCCACCACCAACACAGTCTCTCCTCAGGGATGTGTTTTGTCCCCACTCCACCACCAACACAGTCTCTCCTCAGGGATGTGTTTTGTCTCCACTCCACCACCAACACAGTCTCTCCTCAGGGATGTGTTTTGTCCCCACTCCACCACCAACACAGTCTCTCCTCAGGGATGTGTTTTGTCTCCACTCCACCACCAACACAGTCTCTCCTCAGGGATGTGTTGTGTCCCCACTCCACCACCAACACAGTCTCTCCTCAGGGATGTGTTTTGTCCCCACTCCACCACCAACACAGTCTCTCCTCAGGGATGTGTTTGGTCTCCACTCCACCATCAACACAGTCTCTCCTCAGGGATGTGTTGTGTCCCCCACTCCACCACCAACACAGTCTCTCCTCAGGGATGTGTTTTGTCCCCACTCCACCAACAACACAGTCTCTCCTCAGGGATGTGTTTTGTCCCCACTCCACCACCAACACAGTCTCTCCTCAGGGATGTATTTTGTCTCCACTCCACCACCAACACAGTCTCTCCTCAGGGATGTGTTTTGTCTCCACTCCACCACCAACACAGTCTCTCCTCAGGGATGTGTTTTGTCTCCACTCCACCACCAACACAGTCTCTCCTCAGGGATGTGTTTTGTCCCCACTCCACCACCAACACAGGGATGTGTTTTGTCTCCACTCCACCACCAACACAGTCTCTCCTCAGGGCTGTGTTTTGTCCCCACTCCACCACCAACACAGGGATGTGTTTTGTCCCCACTCCACCACCAACACAGTCTCTCCTCGGGGATGAGTTATGTCCCCACTCCACCACCAACACAGGGATGTGTTTGTCTCCACTCCACCACCAACACAGTCTCTCCTCAGGGCTGTGTTTTGTCCCCACTCCACCACCAACACAGGGATGTGTTTTGTCCCCACTCCACCACCAACACAGTCTCTCCTCGGGGATGTGTTCTGTCCCCACTCCACCACCAACACAGTCTCTCCTCAGGGATGTGTTGTGTCCCCCACTCCACCACCAACACAGTCTCTCCTCAGGGATGTGTTTTGTCCCCACTCCACCACCAACACAGTCTCTCCTCAGGGATGTGTTTTGTCTCCACTCCACCACCAACACAGTCTCTCCTCAGGGATGTGTTTTGTCCCCACTCCACCACCAACACAGTCTCTCCTCAGGGATGTGTTTTGTCCCCACTCCACCAACAACACAGTCTCTCCTCAGGGATGAGTTTTGTCCCCACTCCACCACCAACACAGTCTCTTCTCAGGGATGTGTTTGGTCTCCACTCCACCACCAACACAGGCTCTCCTCAGGGATGTGTTTTGTCTCCACTCCACCACCAACACAGTCTCTCCTCAGGGATGTGTTTTGTCCCCACTCCACCACCAACACAGTCTCTCCTCAGGGATGTGTTTTGTCCCCACTCCACCACCAACACAGTCTCTCCTCAGGGATGTGTTGTGTCCCCCACTCCACCACCAACACAGGGATGTGTTTTGTCCCCACTCCACCAACAACACAGTCTCTCCTCAGGGATATGTTGTGTCCCCCACTCCACCACCAACACAGTCTCTCCTCAGGGATGTGATTTGTCTCCACTCCACCACCAACACAGTCTCTCCTCAGGGATGTGTTCTGTCTCCACTCCACCACCAACACAGTCTCTCCTCAGGGATGTGTTCTGTCTCCACTCCACCACCAACACAGGCTCTCCTCAGGGATGTGTTTTGTCTCCACTCCACCACCAACACAGTCTCTCCTCAGGGATGTGTTTTGTCCCCACTCCACCACCAACACAGTCTCTCCTCAGGGATGTGTTGTGTCCCCACTCCACCACCAACACAGTCTCTCCTCAGGAATGTGTTTTGTCTCCACTCCACCACCAACACAGTCTCTCCTCAGGAATGTGTTTTGTCTCCACTCCACCACCAACACAGGCTCTCCTCAGGGATGTGTTGTGTCCCCACTCCACCACCAACACAGTCTCTCCTCAGGGATGTGTTGTGTCCCCACTCCACCGCCAACACAGTCTCTCCTCAGGGATGTGTTTTGTCCCCACTCCACCACCAACACAGTCTCTCCTCAGGGATGTGTTTTGTCTCCACTCCACCACCAACACAGGGATGTGTTTTGTCCCCACTCCACCAACAACACAGTCTCTCCTCAGGGATATGTTGTGTCCCCCACTCCACCACCAACACAGTCTCTCCTCAGGGATGTGATTTGTCTCCACTCCACCACCAACACAGTCTCTCCTCAGGGATGTGTTCTGTCTCCACTCCACCACCAACACAGTCTCTCCTCATGGATGTGTTTTGTCTCCACTCCACGACCAACACAGTCTCTCCTCAGGGATGTGTTTTGTCCCCACTCCACCACCAACACAGTCTCTCCTCAGGGATGTGTTTTGTCTCCACTCCACCACCAACACAGTCTCTCCTCATGGATGTGTTTTGTCTCCACTCCACCACCAACACAGTCTCTTCTCAGGGATGTGTTTGGTCTCCACTCCACCACCAACACAGGCTCTCCTCAGGGATGTGTTTTGTCTCCACTCCACCACCAACACAGTCTCTCCTCAGGGATGTGTTTTGTCCCCACTCCACCACCAACACAGTCTCTCCTCAGGGATGTGTTGTGTCCCCCACTCCACCACCAACACAGTCTCTCCTCAGGGATGTGTTTTGTCCCCACTCCACCACCAACACAGTCTCTCCTCAGGGATGTGTTTTGTCTCCACTCCACCACCAACACAGTCTCTCCTCAGGGATGTGTTTTGTCCCCACTCCACCACCAACACAGTCTCTCCTCAGGGATGTGTTTTGTCTCCACTCCACCACCAACACAGTCTCTCCTCAGGGATGTGTTGTGTCCCCACTCCACCACCAACACAGTCTCTCCTCAGGGATGTGTTTTGTCCCCACTCCACCACCAACACAGTCTCTCCTCAGGGATGTGTTTGGTCTCCACTCCACCATCAACACAGTCTCTCCTCAGGGATGTGTTGTGTCCCCCACTCCACCACCAACACAGTCTCTCCTCAGGGATGTGTTTTGTCCCAACTCCACCAACAACACAGTCTCTCCTCAGGGATGTGTTTTGTCCCCACTCCACCACCAACACAGTCTCTCCTCAGGGATGTATTTTGTCTCCACTCCACCACCAACACAGTCTCTCCTCAGGGATGTGTTTTGTCTCCACTCCACCACCAACACAGTCTCTCCTCAGGGATGTGTTTTGTCTCCACTCCACCACCAACACAGTCTCTCCTCAGGGATGTGTTTTGTCCCCACTCCACCACCAACACAGGGATGTGTTTTGTCTCCACTCCACCACCAACACAGTCTCTCCTCAGGGCTGTGTTTTGTCCCCACTCCACCACCAACACAGGGATGTGTTTTGTCCCCACTCCACCACCAACACAGTCTCTCCTCGGGGATGAGTTTTGTCCCCACTCCACCACCAACACAGGGATGTGTTTTGTCTCCACTCCACCACCAACACAGTCTCTCCTCAGGGCTGTGTTTTGTCCCCACTCCACCACCAACACAGGGATGTGTTTTGTCCCGACTCCACCACCAACACAGTCTCTCCTCGGGGATGTGTTCTGTCCCCACTCCACCACCAACACAGTCTCTCCTCAGGGATGTGTTGTGTCCCCCACTCCACCACCAACACAGTCTCTCCTCAGGGATGTGTTTTGTCCCCACTCCACCACCAACACAGTCTCTCCTCAGGGATGTGTTTTGTCTCCACTCCACCACCAACACAGTCTCTCCTCAGGGATGTGTTTTGTCCCCACTCCACCACCAACACAGTCTCTCCTCAGGGATGTGTTTTGTCCCCACTCCACCAACAACACAGTCTCTCCTCAGGGATGAGTTTTGTCCCCACTCCACCACCAACACAGTCTCTTCTCAGGGATGTGTTTGGTCTCCACTCCACCACCAACACAGGCTCTCCTCAGGGATGTGTTTTGTCTCCACTCCACCACCAACACAGTCTCTCCTCAGGGATGTGTTTTGTCCCCACTCCACCACCAACACAGTCTCTCCTCAGGGATGTGTTTTGTCCCCACTCCACCACCAACACAGTCTCTCCTCAGGGATGTGTTGTGTCCCCCACTCCACCACCAACACAGGGATGTGTTTTGTCCCCACTCCACCAACAACACAGTCTCTCCTCAGGGATATGTTGTGTCCCCCACTCCACCACCAACACAGTCTCTCCTCAGGGATGTGATTTGTCTCCACTCCACCACCAACACAGTCTCTCCTCAGGGATGTGTTCTGTCTCCACTCCACCACCAACACAGTCTCTCCTCAGGGATGTGTTCTGTCTCCACTCCACCACCAACACAGGCTCTCCTCAGGGATGTGTTTTGTCTCCACTCCACCACCAACACAGTCTCTCCTCAGGGATGTGTTTTGTCCCCACTCCACCACCAACACAGTCTCTCCTCAGGGATGTGTTGTGTCCCCACTCCACCACCAACACAGTCTCTCCTCAGGAATGTGTTTTGTCTCCACTCCACCACCAACACAGTCTCTCCTCAGGAATGTGTTTTGTCTCCACTCCACCACCAACACAGGCTCTCCTCAGGGATGTGTTGTGTCCCCACTCCACCACCAACACAGTCTCTCCTCAGGGATGTGTTGTGTCCCCCTCCACCGCCAACACAGTCTCTCCTCAGGGATGTGTTTTGTCCCCACTCCACCACCAACACAGTCTCTCCTCAGGGATGTGTTTTGTCTCCACTCCACCACCAACACAGGGATGTGTTTTGTCCCCACTCCACCAACAACACAGTCTCTCCTCAGGGATATGTTGTGTCCCCCACTCCACCACCAACACAGTCTCTCCTCAGGGATGTGATTTGTCTCCACTCCACCACCAACACAGTCTCTCCTCAGGGATGTGTTCTGTCTCCACTCCACCACCAACACAGTCTCTCCTCATGGATGTGTTTTGTCTCCACTCCACGACCAACACAGTCTCTCCTCAGGGATGTGTTTGTCCCCACTCCACCACCAACACAGTCTCTCCTCAGGGATGTGTTTTGTCTCCACTCCACCACCAACACAGTCTCTCCTCATGGATGTGTTTTGTCTCCACTCCACCACCAACACAGTCTCTCCTCATGGATGTGTTTTGTCTCTACTCCACCACCAACACAGTCTCTCCTCAGGGATGTGTTTTGTCCCCACTCCACCACCAACACAGTCTCTCCTCAGGGATGTGTTTTGTACCCCACTCCACCACCAACACAGGGATGTGTTTTGTCTCCACTCCACCACCAACACAGTCTCTTCTCAGGGATGTGTTTGGTCTCCACTCCACCACCAACACAGGCTCTCCTCAGGGATGTGTTTTGTCTCCACTCCACCACCAACACAGTCTCTCCTCAGGGATGTGTTTTGTCCCCACTCCACCACCAACACAGTCTCTCCTCAGGGATGTGTTGTGTCCCCCACTCCACCACCAACACAGTCTCTCCTCAGGGATGTGTTTTGTCCCCACTCCACCACCAACACAGTCTCTCCTCAGGGATGTGTTTTGTCTCCACTCCACCACCAACACAGTCTCTCCTCAGGGATGTGTTTTGTCCCCACTCCACCACCAACACAGTCTCTCCTCAGGGATGTGTTTTGTCTCCACTCCACCACCAACACAGTCTCTCCTCAGGGATGTGTTGTGTCCCCACTCCACCACCAACACAGTCTCTCCTCAGGGATGTGTTTTGTCCCCACTCCACCACCAACACAGTCTCTCCTCAGGGATGTGTTTTGTCTCCACTCCACGACCAACACAGTCTCTCCTCAGGGATGTGTTTTGTCCCCACTCCACCACCAACACAGTCTCTCCTCTAGGATGTGTTTTGTCTCCACTCCACCACCAACACAGTCTCTCCTCATGGATGTGTTTTGTCTCCACTCCACCACCAACACAGTCTCTCCTCATGGATGTGTTTTGTCTCTACTCCACCACCAACACAGTCTCTCCTCAGGGATGTGTTTTGTCCCCACTCCACCACCAACACAGTCTCTCCTCAGGGATGTGTTTTGTACCCCACTCCACCACCAACACAGGGATGTGTTTTGTCTCCACTCCACCACCAACACAGTCTCTTCTCAGGGATGTGTTTGGTCTCCACTCCACCACCAACACAGGCTCTCCTCAGGGATGTGTTTTGTCTCCACTCCACCACCAACACAGTCTCTCCTCAGGGATGTGTTTTGTCCCCACTCCACCACCAACACAGTCTCTCCTCAGGGATGTGTTGTGTCCCCACTCCACCACCAACACAGTCTCTCCTCAGGGATGTGTTTTGTCCCCACTCCACCACCAACACAGTCTCTCCTCAGGGATGTGTTTTGTCTCCACTCCACCACCAACACAGTCTCTCCTCAGGGATGTGTTTTGTCCCCACTCCACCACCAACACAGTCTCTCCTCAGGGATGTGTTTTGTCTCCACTCCACCACCAACACAGTCTCTCCTCAGGGATGTGTTGTGTCCCCACTCCACCACCAACACAGTCTCTCCTCAGGGATGTGTTTTGTCCCCACTCCACCACCAACACAGTCTCTCCTCAGGGATGTGTTTGGTCTCCACTCCACCATCAACACAGTCTCTCCTCAGGGATGTGTTGTGTCCCCCACTCCACCACCAACACAGTCTCTCCTCAGGGATGTGTTTTGTCCCCACTCCACCAACAACACAGTCTCTCCTCAGGGATGTGTTTTGTCCCCACTCCACCACCAACACAGTCTCTCCTCAGGGATGTGTTTTGTCTCCACTCCACCACCAACACAGTCTCTCCTCAGGGATGTGTTTTGTCTCCACTCCACCACCAACACAGTCTCTCCTCAGGGATGTGTTTTGTCTCCACTCCACCACCAACACAGTCTCTCCTCAGGGATGTGTTTTGTCCCCACTCCACCACCAACACAGGGATGTGTTTTGTCTCCACTCCACCACCAACACAGTCTCTCCTCAGGGCTGTGTTTTGTCCCCACTCCACCACCAACACAGGGATGTGTTTTGTCCCCACTCCACCACCAACACAGTCTCTCCTCGGGGATGAGTTTTGTCCCCACTCCACCACCAACACAGTCTCTCCTCAGGGATGTGTTTTGTCCCCACTCCACCACCAACACAGGGATGTGTTTTGTCTCCACTCCACCACCAACACAGTCTCTCCTCAGGGCTGTGTTTTGTCCCCACTCCACCACCAACACAGGGATGTGTTTTGTCCCCACTCCACCACCAACACAGTCTCTCCTCGGGGATGTGTTCTGTCCCCACTCCACCACCAACACAGTCTCTCCTCAGGGATGTGTTGTGTCCCCCACTCCACCACCAACACAGTCTCTCCTCAGGGATGTGTTTTGTCCCCACTCCACCACCAACACAGTCTCTCCTCAGGGATGTGTTTTGTCTCCACTCCACCACCAACACAGTCTCTCCTCAGGGATGTGTTTTGTCCCCACTCCACCAACAACACAGTCTCTCCTCAGGGATGAGTTTTGTCCCCACTCCACCACCAACACAGTCTCTTCTCAGGGATGTGTTTGGTCTCCACTCCACCACCAACACAGTCTCTCCTCAGGGCTGTGTTTTGTCCCCACTCCACCACCAACACAGGGATGTGTTTTGTCCCCACTCCACCACCAACACAGTCTCTCCTCGGGGATGAGTTTTGTCCCCACTCCACCACCAACACAGTCTCTCCTCAGGGATGTGTTTTGTCCCCACTCCACCACCAACACAGGGATGTGTTTTGTCTCCACTCCACCACCAACACAGTCTCTCCTCAGGGCTGTGTTTTGTCCCCACTCCACCACCAACACAGGGATGTGTTTTGTCCCCACTCCACCACCAACACAGTCTCTCCTCGGGGATGTGTTCTGTCCCCACTCCACCACCAACACAGTCTCTCCTCAGGGATGTGTTGTGTCCCCCACTCCACCACCAACACAGTCTCTCCTCAGGGATGTGTTTTGTCCCCACTCCACCACCAACACAGTCTCTCCTCAGGGATGTGTTTTGTCTCCACTCCACCACCAACACAGTCTCTCCTCAGGGATGTGTTTTGTCCCCACTCCACCACCAACACAGTCTCTCCTCAGGGATGTGTTTTGTCCCCACTCCACCAACAACACAGTCTCTCCTCAGGGATGAGTTTTGTCCCCACTCCACCACCAACACAGTCTCTTCTCAGGGATGTGTTTGGTCTCCACTCCACCACCAACACAGGCTCTCCTCAGGGATGTGTTTTGTCTCCACTCCACCACCAACACAGTCTCTCCTCAGGGATGTGTTTTGTACCCCACTCCACCACCAACACAGGGATGTGTTTTGTCTCCACTCCACCACCAACACAGTCTCTTCTCAGGGATGTGTTTGGTCTCCACTCCACCACCAACACAGGCTCTCCTCAGGGATGTGTTTTGTCTCCACTCCACCACCAACACAGTCTCTCTTCAGGGATGTGTTTTGTCCCCACTCCACCACCAACACAGTCTCTCCTCAGGGATGTGTTGTGTCCCCCACTCCACCACCAACACAGTCTCTCCTCAGGGATGTGTTTTGTCCCCACTCCACCACCAACACAGTCTCTCCTCAGGGATGTGTTTTGTCTCCACTCCACCACCAACACAGTCTCTCCTCAGGGATGTGTTTTGTCCCCACTCCACCACCAACACAGTCTCTCCTCAGGGATGTGTTTTGTCTCCACTCCACCACCAACACAGTCTCTCCTCAGGGATGTGTTTTGTCCCCACTCCACCACCAACACAGTCTCTCCTCAGGGATGTGTTTTGTCTCCACTCCACGACCAACACAGTCTCTCCTCAGGGATGTGTTTTGTCCCCACTCCACCACCAACACAGTCTCTCCTCAGGGATGTGTTTTGTCTCCACTCCACCACCAACACAGTCTCTCCTCATGGATGTGTTTTGTCTCCACTCCACCACCAACACAGTCTCTCCTCATGGATGTGTTTTGTCTCTACTCCACCACCAACACAGTCTCTCCTCAGGGATGTGTTTTGTCCCCACTCCACCACCAACACAGTCTCTCCTCAGGGATGTGTTTTGTACCCCACTCCACCACCAACACAGGGATGTGTTTTGTCTCCACTCCACCACCAACACAGTCTCTTCTCAGGGATGTGTTTGGTCTCCACTCCACCACCAACACAGGCTCTCCTCAGGGATGTGTTTTGTCTCCACTCCACCACCAACACAGTCTCTCCTCAGGGATGTGTTTTGTCCCCACTCCACCACCAACACAGTCTCTCCTCAGGGATGTGTTGTGTCCCCACTCCACCACCAACACAGTCTCTCCTCAGGGATGTGTTTTGTCCCCACTCCACCACCAACACAGTCTCTCCTCAGGGATGTGTTTTGTCTCCACTCCACCACCAACACAGTCTCTCCTCAGGGATGTGTTTTGTCCCCACTCCACCACCAACACAGTCTCTCCTCAGGGATGTGTTTTGTCTCCACTCCACCACCAACACAGTCTCTCCTCAGGGATGTGTTGTGTCCCCACTCCACCACCAACACAGTCTCTCCTCAGGGATGTGTTTTGTCCCCACTCCACCACCAACACAGTCTCTCCTCAGGGATGTGTTTGGTCTCCACTCCACCATCAACACAGTCTCTCCTCAGGGATGTGTTGTGTCCCCCACTCCACCACCAACACAGTCTCTCCTCAGGGATGTGTTTTGTCCCCACTCCACCAACAACACAGTCTCTCCTCAGGGATGTGTTTTGTCCCCACTCCACCACCAACACAGTCTCTCCTCAGGGATGTGTTTTGTCTCCACTCCACCACCAACACAGTCTCTCCTCAGGGATGTGTTTTGTCTCCACTCCACCACCAACACAGTCTCTCCTCAGGGATGTGTTTTGTCTCCACTCCACCACCAACACAGTCTCTCCTCAGGGATGTGTTTTGTCCCCACTCCACCACCAACACAGGGATGTGTTTTGTCTCCACTCCACCACCAACACAGTCTCTCCTCAGGGCTGTGTTTTGTCCCCACTCCACCACCAACACAGGGATGTGTTTTGTCCCCACTCCACCACCAACACAGTCTCTCCTCGGGGATGAGTTTTGTCCCCACTCCACCACCAACACAGTCTCTCCTCAGGGATGTGTTTTGTCCCCACTCCACCACCAACACAGGGATGTGTTTTGTCTCCACTCCACCACCAACACAGTCTCTCCTCAGGGCTGTGTTTTGTCCCCACTCCACCACCAACACAGGGATGTGTTTTGTCCCCACTCCACCACCAACACAGTCTCTCCTCGGGGATGTGTTCTGTCCCCACTCCACCACCAACACAGTCTCTCCTCAGGGATGTGTTGTGTCCCCCACTCCACCACCAACACAGTCTCTCCTCAGGGATGTGTTTTGTCCCCACTCCACCACCAACACAGTCTCTCCTCAGGGATGTGTTTTGTCTCCACTCCACCACCAACACAGTCTCTCCTCAGGGATGTGTTTTGTCCCCACTCCACCACCAACACAGTCTCTCCTCAGGGATGTGTTTTGTCCCCACTCCACCAACAACACAGTCTCTCCTCAGGGATGAGTTTTGTCCCCACTCCACCACCAACACAGTCTCTTCTCAGGGATGTGTTTGGTCTCCACTCCACCACCAACACAGGCTCTCCTCAGGGATGTGTTTTGTCTCCACTCCACCACCAACACAGTCTCTCCTCAGGGATGTGTTTTGTCCCCACTCCACCACCAACACAGTCTCTCCTCAGGGATGTGTTGTGTCCCCCACTCCACCACCAACACAGTCTCTCCTCAGGGATGTGTTTTGTCCCCACTCCACCACCAACACAGTCTCTCCTCAGGGATGTGTTTGGTCTCCACTCCACCATCAACACAGTCTCTCCTCAGGGATGTGTTGTGTCCCCCACTCCACCACCAACACAGTCTCTCCTCAGGGATGTGTTTTGTCCCCACTCCACCAACAACACAGTCTCTCCTCAGGGATGTGTTTTGTCCCCACTCCACCACCAACACAGTCTCTCCTCAGGAATGTGTTTTGTCTCCACTCCACCACCAACACAGTCTCTCCTCAGGGATGTGTTTTGTCCCCACTCCACCACCAACACAGTTTCTCCTCAGGGATGTGTTTTGTCCCCACTCCACCACCAACACAGTCAGGTATTTTAAAGAGAAGATAAAAATGACGTCATCAGTTCTCACACTCTCTCCGATCCACACAATAGAGCAGTGTCTTCAGGTCTGGAGATTGTCTCCTACTCCCCTCATAAAGCAAACATTCCAATCTGTCTAAAATATATACTCTTCTCCACTAATGGAACATCAAAGAACATTCTTATCTGTCAGAAAAGATATAGCCCCCTTCTCCCTTAAACCCGCAAGGTACAGACAATTCATTCGTTTTACCTACAATTTCAGTCCTCCTTTAACCAAAAACCCATACATTTCATACCATAACATAATAGTATTAAAACTTAATGGTTCTAATAAAAATGTATACATATTTAATCATTTCAACTATAATTTCCTCCAATAGATGTCTAATATTAAAGAAGTCTCGAGGTATTGCTCGCCTGAGGAAGAGTACCTTATGATAAGTTGTAGACCACACTGCCTACCAAGAGAGTTCTCATCTATAATATTCGTAGCAGTCTATTTACCACCAAGCCAATGTTGGCACTTAGACCTCAACCAGCTGTATAAGGTCATAAGCAAACAGGAAAATGCTCATCCAGAAGCAGCGCTCCTAGTGGCCGGGGATTTAAAGTAATGGCAAGGCGATCCCCTAGGGGAACCCCCCCATTTCAGCTAAAAAGGTGGCGCAGGGAATTCAAAAATATTCTTTAAAAATATTTAACTTTCACACATTAACAAGTCCAATACGGCAAATGAAAGATAAACATCTTGTTCATCTACCCATCATGTTCGATTTTTAAAATGTTTTACAGCGAAAACACAACATATTACATCTAACATAGACCACCACCAAATTGTTAGACCACCACCAAATAAATAAAAAAACAGCCATTTTTCCCATTTTTTTCCCAGCCAAAGATAGAGTCACAAAAGCAGGATTAGAGATAAAATGAATCACTAACCTTTTGAAAATCTTCATCAGATGACACTCATATGACATGTTACACAATACATTTATGTTTTCTTCGATAATATGCATATTTATATCCACAAATCTCGGTTTACATTGACGCCATGTTCAGAAATGCCTCCAAAATATCCGGAGGAATTACAGAAAGCTACGCCAGATAACAGAAATACTCATCATAAACTTTGACGATGACGTCAAATTTGACCCACATTCAGAATTTCACTTCTTGTTTGGAAGATTGCCTGCCCTATGAGTTCTGTTATACTCACAGGCATAATTCAAACCGTTTTAGAGGGAAAATTAAATAAAATTAAATAAGGGAAAATTAAATAAGTTTTACCAAATGTTAACCAGCATGTCACGTGCAAACAGAGGATAAAAACCCTCTAGACCACCTGTAGTCCACACACAGAGACGCGTACAAACCTCTCCCTCGCCTTCCATTTGGCAAATCTGACCATAATTATCCTCCTGATTCCTGCTTACAAGCAAAAACTAAAGCAGGAAGTACCAGTGACCAGATGACATGGATGCTAAACTACAGGACTGTTTTGATAGCACAGACTGGAACATGTTCCGGGATTCATCCAATGGCATTGAGGAGTATACCACCTCAGTCCCCGGTTTCATCAATAAGTGCATCGACGACGTTGTCCCCACAGTGAAGGTACGTACATATCCAAACCAGAAGCCATGGAATACAGGCAACATCTGCACCGAGCTAAAGGCTAGAGATGTTGCTTTCAAGGAGCGGGACACTAATCCAGACGCTTATAAGAAATCCCGCTTTGCCCTCAGACGAACCATCAAACAAGCAAAGTGTCAATATAGGATTAAGATTGAATCCCACTACACCGGCTCTGACGCTCGTCAGATGTGGAAGGGCTTGAAAACTATTACGGAAAACAAAGGGAAACCCAGACGCGAGCTGCCCAGTGATGTGAGCCTACCAGATGAACTAAATGCCTTTCATACTCGCTTCGAGGCAAGCAACACTGAAGCATGCACGAGAGCACCAGCTGTTCTGGTTGACTGTGTGATCCCACTCTTGGTAGCCGATGTGAACAAAATCTTTAAACAGGTCAACATTCACAAAGCCGCTGGGCCAGACGGATTACCAGGACGTGTACTCAGAGCAGACCAACTGTTTCAACCTCTCCCTGACCCAGTCTGTAATACCTACATGTTTCAAACGGACCACCATAGTCCCTGTGCCCAAGGAAGCGAAGGTAACCTGCCTAAATGATTACCGCCCCGTGGCACTCACGTTGGTAGCCATTAAATGCTTTGAAAGGCTGGACATGGCTCACATCACCAGCATCCTCCCGAAACACCCTAGACCCACTCCAATTCGCATACTGCCCTAACAGATCCACAGATGACGCACTCTCAATCGCACTCCACACTGACCTTTCTCACCTGGACAAAAGGAACACCTATGTGAGAATGCTGTTCATTGACTACAGCTCAGCGTTCAACACCATATTGCCCACGAAGCTCATCACTAAGCTAAGGACTCTGGGACTAAGAACCTTCCTCTGCAACTGGATCATGGACTTCCTGATGGGCCGCCCCCAGGTGGTAAGAGTAGGCAACAACACATCTGCCACGCTGATCCTCAACACTGGGGCCTCTCAGGGGTGTGTACTTAGTCCCCTCCTGTATTCCCTGTTAACCTGTTGATGCTCTGGGGGCGCTATTTCATTTTTGGATGAAAAACGTTCCCGTTTTAAACAAGATATTTTGTCACAAAAAGATGCTCGACTATGCATATAATTGATAGCTTTCGAAAGAAAACACTCTGACGTGTCCAGAACTACCAAGATATTTTCTGTGCGTGCCCTAGAACGTGAGCTTCAGGCAAAACCAAGATGAGACGGCATCCAGGAAATGAGCAGGATTTTTGAGGCTCTGTTTTCCATTGTCTCCTTATATGGCTGTGAATGCGAGAGGAATGAGCCTGCCCTTTCTGTCATTTCCCCAAGGTGTCTGCAGCATTGTGACGTATTTGTAGGCAGATCATTGGAAGATTGACCATAAGAGACCACATTTACCAGGTGTCCGCCCGGTGTCCTGCGCCGAAATTGGTGCGCAAAAGGCAGCTGCCAGTATTTTTCCATGGGATACAGAGAGGAAAGCAAGCTTCCACGAACTGCATATCAATGAAGAGATATGTGAAAAAACACCTTGAGGATTGATTCCAAACAACGTTTGCCATGTTTCGGTCGATATTATGTAGTTAATTCGGAAAAAGTTTTACGTTGTAGGTGACTGAATTTTCGGTTCGTTTCGGTAGCCAGACGCAATGTAGAAAACGGAACGATTTCTCCTACATACAGACGCTTTCAGGAAAAACTGCACATTTGGTATGTAACTGAGAGTCTCCTCATTGAAAACATCAGAAGCTCTTCAAAGGTAAATGATTTTATTTATCTGGTTTTTGTGAAAATGTTGCGTGCTAAATGCTACTCAAAATGCTATGCTAGCTTTGCATACTCTTACACAAATTAGTCAATTTCTATGGTTCAAAAGCATATTTTGAAAATCTGAGATGACAGTGTTGTTAAGAAAAGGCTAAGCTTGAGAGCAGACGCATTATTTTCATTTTATTTGCGATTTTCAGAAATCGTTAACGTTGCATTATGCTAATGAGCCTGAGGCTTTAGTCACGATCCCGGATCCGGGATGGGGAGTTCCAAGAGGTTAACCCAAACACAACTCCAATACCATCATTAAGTTTGCTGACGACACAACAGTGGTAGGCCTGATCACCGACAACGATGAGCGCTTATAGGGAGGAGGTCAGAGACCTGGCAGTGTGGTGCCAGGACAACAACCTCTCCCTCAATGTGAGCAAGACAAATGAGCTGATCGTGGACTACAGGAAAAGGCAAGCTGAACATCGACGGGGCTGTAGTAGAGCGGGACGAACAGGTCCCCATTAACATCGACGGGGCTGTAGTAGAGCGGGTCGAGAGTTTCAAGTTTCTTGGTGTCCACATCACCAACAAACTATCACGGTCCAAATATACCAAAACAGTTGTGAAGAGGGCACGACAAAACATTTTCCCCCTCAGGAGACTGAAAAGACTTGGCATGGGTCCCCAGATCTTCAAAAAGTTCTACAGCTGTACCATCGAGACCATCCTGACCGGTTGCATCACTGCCTGGTATGGCAACTGCTCAGCATCTGACCGTAAGGTGGGTAGTGATAATGGCCCAGTACATCACTGGGGCCAAGCTCCCTGCCATCCAAGACCTATACAATGTTGTTGATTTGATTTGATTTAATTAATGATGTGGCTGTTGAACAAGTTGAGGAGACTAAATTACTTGGTGTTAGATTGTAAATTGTCATGGTCAAAACATATAGATTCAGTGGTTGTAAAGATGGGGAGAGGTCTGTCTGTAATAAAGAGATGGTCTGCTTTTTTGACACCACACTCCCCAAAGCAAGTCCTGCAGGCTCTAGTTTTATCTTATGTGCATTATTGTCCAGTCATGTGGTCAAGTGCTGCAAAGAAAGACCTAGTTAAGCTGCAGCCGGCCCAGAACAAAGGCACATCATGCTCTTCATTGTAATCAGAGGGCTGATATAAATACTATGCATGCCAGTCTCTCTTGGCTGAGAGTTGAGGAAAGACAGACTGCGACACTCCTTGTTTTTATGAGAAACATTGTGTTGGAAATTCCAAATGGTTTGAGTAGTCAACTGACACACAGCACTAACACACACACTTACCCGACCAGGGGTCTTTTCACAGTCCCCAGGTCCAGAATAAACTTTCGGCTAAGCCGAAGCCTAACACAAACACCAACACAAACACATGACCTGGGAGTCACTGCTGATGGAAGTTATGAACATGGCCTGGTTATCTGGGTGTCATTGCTGATGGAAGTTATGAACATGGCCTGGTTATCTGGGAGTCATTGCTGATGGAAGTTATGAACATGGCCTGGTTATCTGGGAGTCATTGCTGATGGAAGTTATGAACATGGCCTGGTTATCTGGGAGTCATTGCTGATGGAAGTTATGAACATGGCCTGGTTATCTGGGAGTCATTGCTGATGGAAGTTATGAACATGGCCTGGTTATCTGGGAGTCATTGCTGATGGAAGTTATGAACATGGCCTGGTTATGTAGGAGTCATTGCTGATGGAAGTTATGAACATGGCCTGGTTATCTGGGAGTCATTGCTGATGGAAATTATGAACATGGCCTGGTTATCTAGGAGTCATTGCTGATCGAAGTTATGAACATGGCCTGGTTATCTGGGAGTCATTGCTGATGGAAGTTTTGAACATGGCCTGGTTATCTGGGAGTCATTGCTGATGGAAGTTATGAACATGGCCTGGTTATCTGGGAGTCATTGCTGATGGAAGTTATGAACATGGCCTGGTTATCTGGGAGTCATTGCTGATGGAAGTTATGAACATGGCCTGGTTATCTGGGAGTCATCGCTGATGGAAGTTATGAACATGGCCTGGTTATCTGGGAGTCATCGCTGATGGAAGTTATGAACATGGCCTGGTTATCTGGGAGTCATCGCTGATGGAAGTTATGAACATGGCCTGGTTATCTGGGAGTCATTGCTGATGGAAGTTATGAACATGGCCTGGTTATCTGGGAGTCACCGCTGATGGAAGTTATGAACATGGCCTGGTTATCTAGGAGTCATTGCTGATGGAAGTTATGAACATGGCCTGGTTATCTAGGAGTCATTGCTGATGGAAGTTATGAACATGGCCTGGTTATCTAGGAGTCATTGCTGATGGAAGTTATGAACATGGCCTGGTTATCTGGGAGTCACCGCTGATGGAAGTTATGAACATGGCCTGGTTATCTGGGAGTCTTTGCTGATGGAAGTTATGAACATGGCCTGGTTATCTGGGAGTCATCGCTGATGGAAGTTATGAACATGGCCTGGTTATCTGGGAGTCACCGCTGATGGAAGTTATGAACATGGCCTGGTTATCTGGGAGTCACCGCTGATGGAAGTTATGAACATGGCCTGGTTATCTGGGAGTCACCGCTGATGGAAGTTATGAACATGGCCTGGTTATCTGGGAGTCATTGCTGATGGAAGTTATGAACATGGCCTGGTTATCTGGGAGTCATTGCTGATGGAAGTTATGAACATGGCCTGGTTATCTGGGAGTCATTGCTGATGGAATTTATGAACATGGGGATATAATATATTTCGACATGGTTATCCAGGTGTGATATTTACCTAAATCCCCAGTTGATTCTCTGGTGGTATTACAGGTCATCTTTAGTCATGGTTCATCTCAGAATACTGTACTATATATAATATCTCAGAATACTGTACTGAATAATATCTCAGAATACTGTACTGTATAATATCTCAGAATACTGTACTGTATAATATCTCAGAATACTCTACTGTATAATATCTCAGAATACTCTACTGTATAATATCTCAGAATACTGTACTGTATAATATCTCAGAATACTGTACTGTATAATATCTCAGAATACTGTACTGTATAATATCTCAGAATACTCTACTGTATAATATCTCAGAATACTCTACTGTATAATATCTCAGAATACTCTACTGTATAATATCTCAGAATACTGTACTGTATAATATCTCAGAATACTGTACTGTATAATATCTCAGAATACTGTACTGTATAATATCTCAGAATACTCTACTGTATAATATCTCAGAATACTGTACTATATATAATATCTCAGAATACTGTACTGTATAATATCTCCGAATACTGTACTATATATAATATTTTAGAATACTGTACTGTATAATATCTCAGAATACTCTACTGTATAATATCTCAGAATACTGTACTGTATAATATCTCTGAATACTGTACTGTATAATATCTCAGAATACTGTACTATATATAATATCTCAGAATACTGTACTGTATAATATCTCAGAATACTCTACTGTATAATATCTCAGAATACTGTACTATATATAATATCTCAGAATACTGTACTGTATAATATCTCAGAATACTGTACTGTATAATATCTCTGAATAATCTACTGTATAATATCTCAGAATACTGTACTATATGTAATATTTTAGAATACTGTACTGTATAATATCTCAGAATACTGTACTGTATAATATCTCATAATACTGTACTGTATAATATCTCAGAATACTGTACTATATATAATATTTTAGAATACTATACTGTACAATATCTCAGAATACTGTACTGTATAATATCTCATAATACTGTACTATATATAATATCTCAGAATAATGTACTGTATAATATCTCAGAATACTGTACTGTATAATATCTCAGAATACTGGACTATATATAATATCTCAGAATACTGTACTGTGTAATATCTCAGAATACTGTACTATATATAATATCTCAGAATACTGTACTGTATAATATCTAAGAATACTGTACTATATATAATATCTCAGAATACTGTACTGTGTAATATCTCAGAATACTGTACTGTGTAATAATGCAGAATACTGTACTATATATAATATATCAGAATACTGTACTATATAATATCTCAGAATACTGTACTATATAATATCTCAGAATACTGTACTATATAATATCTCAATACTGTACTATATAATATCTCAGAATACTGTACTATATAATATCTCAATACTGTACTATATATAATATCTCAGAATACTGTACTGTATAATATCTCATAATACTGTACTATATAATATCTCAGAATACTGTACTATATATAATATCTCAGAATACTGTACTATATAATATCTCAGAATACTGTACTATATAATATCTCAGAATACTGTACTGTATAATATCTCAGAATACTCTACTGTATAATATCTCAGAATACTGTACTGTATAATATCTCATAATACTGTACTGTATAATATCTCATAATACTGTACTATATATAATATCTCAGAATACTATATAATATCTCAGAATACTGTACTATGTATAATATCTCAGAATACTGTACTATATATAATATCTCAATACTGTACTATATATAATATCTCAGAATACTGTACTATATATAATATCTCAGAATACTGTACTATATAATATCTCAATACTGTACTATATATAATATCTCAGAATACTGTACTATATATAATATCTCAGAATACTGTACTATATAATATCTCAATACTGTATTATATATAATATCTCAGAATACTGTACTATATAATATCTCAATACTGTACTATATATAATATCTCAGAATACTGTACTGTATAATATCTCATAATACTGTACTGTATAATATCTCAGAATACTGTACTATATATAATATCTCAGAATACTGTACTATATAATATCTCAGAATACTGTACTGTATAATATCTCAGAATACTCTACTGTATAATATCTCAGAATACTGTACTGTATAATATCTCATAATACTGTACTGTATAATATCTCATAATACTGTACAATATATAATATCTCAGAATACTATATAATATCTCAGAATACTGTACTATATAATATCTCAGAATACTGTACTGTATAATATCTCAGAATACTCTACTGTATAATATCTCAGAATACTGTACTGTATAATATCTCAATACTGTACTATATAATATCTCAGAATACTGTACTGTATAATATCTCAGAATACTCTACTGTATAATATCTCAGAATACAGTACTGTATAATATCTCAGAATACTGTACTGTATAATATCTCTGAATAATCTACTGTATAATATCTCAGAATACTGTACTATATATAATATCTCAGAATACTGTACTGTATAATATCTCAGAATACTGTACCATATATAATATCTCAGAATACTGTACTATATATAATATCTCAATACTGTACTATATATAATATCCCAGAATACTGTACTATATATAATATCTCAATACTGTACTATATATAATATCTCAGAATACTGTACTATATATAATATTTTAGAATACTGTACTATATAATATCTCAGAATACTGTACTATATAATATCTCAATACTGTACTATATATAATATCTCAGAATACTGTACTGTATAATATCTCATAATACTGTACTGTATAATATCTCAGAATACTGTACTATATATAATATCTCAGAATACTGTACTGTATAATATCTCATAATACTGTACTATATATAATATCTCAGAATACTATATAATATCTCAGAATACTGTACTATATAATATCTCAGAATACTCTACTGTATAATATCTCAGAATACTCTACTGTATAATATCTCAGAATACTGTACTGTATAATATCGCAATACTGTACTATATAATATCTCAGAATACTGTACTGTATAATATCTCAGAATACTCTACTGTATAATATCTCAGAATACTGTACTGTATAATATCTCAGAATACTGTACTGTATAATATCTCTGAATAATCTACTATATATAATATCTCAGAATACTGTACTATATATAATATCTCAGAATACTGTACTATATATAATATCTCAGAATACTGTACTATATAATATCTCAGAATACTGTACTATATAATATCTCAATACTGTACTATATATAATATCTCAGAATACTGTACTGTATAATATCTCATAATACTGTACTGTATAATATCTCAGAATACTGTACTATATATAATATCTCAGAATGCTGTACTATATAATATCTCAGAATACTGTACTGTATAATATCTCAGAATACTGTACTGTATAATATCTCATAATACTGTACTATATATAATATCTCAGAATACTATATAATATCTCAGAATACTGTACTATATAATATCTCAGAATACTGTACTGTATAATATCTCAGAATACTCTACTGTATAATATCTCAGAATACTGTACTGTATAATATCTCAATACTGTACTATATAATATCTCAGAATACTGTACTGTATAATATCTCAGAATACTTTACTGTATAATATCTCTGAATAATCTACTGTATAATATCTCAGAATACTGTACTATATATAATATCTCAGAATACTGTACTATTTATAATATCTCAGAATACTGTACTATATATAATATCTCAATACTGTACTATATATAATATCTCAGAATACTGTACTATATATAATATCTCAATACTGTACTATATATAATATCTCAGAATACTGTACTATATATAATATTTTAGAAAACTGTACTATATAATATCTCAGAATACTGTACTATATAATATCTCAATACTGTACTATATATAATATCTCAGAATACTGTACTGTATAATATCTCAGAATACTGTACTGTATAATATCTCATAATACTGTACTGTATAATATCTCAGAATACTGTACTATATATAATATCTCAGAATACTGTACTATATAATATCTCAGAATACTGTACTATATAATATCTCAGAATACTGTACTATATATAATATCTCAATACTGTACTGTATATAATGTTGATGTAGTTCCTGGGACATGTCCCCAGGCGTGTGTTACAGTAGTCAACCTGGCGTGCACAATAAATACTTGACTTTGGCGCCGTATGTCAAAGTATTGTTGGCAAACGGAATGCGCTACTCAATCCAACATTCTCTTTGGTTTCAGGATTCTTGACTTCACCTTGATGAGATACAATAAATTCTTTCTTCAACCAATCATTTGTTTCAGTGTCATTGTTTACAAGTCGTGGACATGCGCACCACGACAGTGTCCTTTTGTAGTGGTTTCTTTGAAGCAATTCAACCATGAAGGCCCGATTCACAGTCTCCTCTGAAAAGTAGATGTTGAGATTTGTCTGTTACTTGAACTCTGTGAAGCATTTATTTGGGCTTCAATTTCTGAGGATGGTAACACTAATGAACTTATACTCTGCAGCAGAGGTAACTCTCCTGTTGTGGTCCTCATGAGAGCCAGTTTCATCATAGCGTATGATGGTTTTTAAGACTGCACTTGAAGAAACTTTCAAAGTCCTGGACATCTTAAAGTAATGACGGACTGTCGTTTCTCTTGGCTTATTTTAGCTGTTCTCTCCATAATATGGACTTGGTTTTTTACAAGTCCATATACAGTATGTTCCTCGCCCTCTTCAACGCGTCATTCTCCACCTGACTCTCCGTCAATGCCACCTGGCTCTGGACCAATGCATCAGCTGTCGCCCGTATCTCTGCCCTCAGATAATGTTTCTCTTTCTGCTGATCTGCCTTCAATGACTCGATCTCGGTCTTCAAAGTTTGAATCTGATCCATGTGCACCTTCATCAGATGAGCAGAGTGGTACCGCCCTGAGCACCCATCGATTACAGTGGCCTCTGAACAGTGACAATACTGTAAATTAGCTTAAATAAATCTACTGCTCGTCTTTACAATATGCTGCATATTTTCACATTGTATTTAATTTACGGCAAGACTATTCAAGCCTTCGACTCACTGATGAATGAAGATGATGAGCGCTCGGCAAAGGCCATCGGTCATCTGCTGGCATCACGACACGACATCGCTCTAATTAGTCAGAAGACAGTTGAAGAAACTGGAGTGGACTTTTGGAAATGCTCAGTTTGTCAACTGTCTTCTAACTGTGATTAGAGCGATTTTGATGTGGTGCCATGATCTCAGCTGATTACTGACGTGTGTTTGCTTGTTTTGTACTGTTCTGTAGTTTTGACCCAATGATTCGTCTGGCAAACAAAGACCTTGGCGTCCTGCAGGCCCAGGCATAGATCATAACTGGTGAGACATTCAATGACGTCATCTTCACAGACGAATCAACCGTGGCCCTTGAACAATTTGCTCAAAATTTCTAAATTTCTGGCAATTTCTCGCCAGGGACCAGGTCCAAATTTGATTTTTTTGATGGTTTGGCTATTTACAAATCAAAAAGCTTATTTATTTCTGTTTTTAGAGTGAGAGAAACCAAAAACCTACAGTCATCTCATGGGTCTACTAGTCGAGGCTGGAACCAGCATCTGCAGCAACACAGCTTGCACTGCTATGCAGTGTCTTAGACCGATGCGCCACTCAGGCGCTGTACAACACAACTGGTCGGGAGTGGCCTACACAACTGGTCGGGAGTGGTCTACACAACTGGTCTGGAGTGGCCTACACAACTGGTCGGGAGTGGCCTACACAACTGGTCGGGAGTGGCCTACACAACTGGTTGGGAGTGGTCTACACAACTGGTCTGGAGTGGCCTACACAACTGGTCTGGAGTGGCCTACACAACTGGTCGGGAGTGGCCTACACAATTGGTCGGGAGTGGCCTACACAACTGGTCGGGAGTGGCCTACACAACTGGTCTGGAGTGGCCTACACAACTGGTCGGGAGTGGCCTACACAACTGGTCGGGAGTGGCCTACACAACTGGTCGGGAGTGGCCTACACAACTGGTCGGTAGTGGCCTACACAACTGGTCTGGAATGGCCTACACAACTGGTCTGGAGTGGCCTACACAACTGGTCGGGAGTGGCCTTCACAACTGGTCGGGAGTGGCCTACACAACTGGTCGGGAGTGGCCTACACAACTGGTCGGGAGTGGCCTACACAACTGGTCGGGAGTGGCCTACACAACTGGTCTGGAGTGACCTACACAACTGGTCGGGAGTGACCTACACAACTGGTCGGGAGTGACCTACACAACTGGTCGGGAGTGGCCTACACAACTGGTCTAAAGTGGCCTACACAACTGGTCGGGATTGGCCTACACAACTGGTCGGGAGTGACCTACACAACTGGTTGGGAGTGGCCTCCACAACTGGTCGGGAGTGTACTACACAACTGGTCTGGAGTGGCCTACACAACTGGTCGGGAGTGACCTACACAACTGGTCGGGAGTGGCCTACACAACTGGTCGGGAGTGGCCTACACAACTGGTCTGGAGTGGCCTACACAACTGGTCGGGAGTGGCCTACACAACTGGTCGGGAGTGGCCTACACAACTGGTCGGGAGTGGCCTACACAACTGGTCGGGAGTGGCCTACACAACTGGTCTGGAGTGGCCTACACAACTGGTCTGGAGTGGCCTACACAACTGGTCGGGAGTGGCCTACACAACTGGTCTGGAGTGACCTACACAACTGGTCGGGATTGGTCTACAAAACTGGTCGGGAGTGGTCTACAAAACTGGTCGGGAGTGGCCTACACAACTGGTCGGGAGTGGCCTACACAACTGGTCTGGAGTGACCTACACAACTGGTCGGGAGTGACCTACACAACTGGTCGGGAGTGACCTACACAACTGGTCGGGAGTGGCCTACACAACTGGTCGGGAGTGACCTACACAACTGGTCGGGAGTGGCCTACACATCTGGTCGGGAGTGGCCTACACAACTGGTCGGGAGTGACCTACACATCTGGTCGGGAGTGGCCTACACATCTGGTCGGGAGTGGCCTACACAACTGGTCGGGAGTGGCCTACACAACTGGTCGGGAGTGGCCTACACAACTGGTCTGGAGTGGCCTACACAACTGGTCTGGAGTGGCCTACACAACTGGTCGGGAGTGGCCTACACAACTGGTCGGGAGTGGCCTACACAACTGGTCTGGAGTGACCTACACAACTGGTCGGGAGTGACCTACACAACTGGTCGGGAGTGACCTACACAACTGGTCGGGAGTGGCCTACACAACTGGTCTAAAGTGGCCTACACAACTGGTCGGGATTGGCCTACACAACTGGTCGGGAGTGACCTACACAACTGGTTGGGAGTGGCCTCCACAACTGGTCGGGAGTGTACTACACAACTGGTCTGGAGTGGCCTACACAACTGGTCTCTAGTGGCCTACACAACTGGTCTGGAGTGGCCTACACAACTGGTCTGCAGTGGCCTACACAACTGGTCTGGAGTGGCCTACACAACTGGTCTGGAGTGGCCTACACAACTGGTCTGGAGTGGCCTACACAACTGGTCTGGAGTGGCCTACACAACTGGTCGGGAGTGACCTACACAACTGGTCGGGAGTGGCCTACACAACTGGTCGGGAGTGACCTACACAACTGGTCGGGAGTGACCTACACTACTACAGTAAGAGCAAAATAATCCTTCTTTTCACTCTGTCATTTAGGTTAGTATTGTGGAGTAACTACAATGTTGTTGATCCATCCTCAGTTATCTCCTATCACAGCCATTAAACTCTGTTGAATGTCACCATTGGCCTCATGGTGAAATCCCAGAATGGTTTCCTTCCTCTCCGGCAACTGAGTTAAGAAGGATGCCTGTATCTCTGTAGTGACTGGGTGTATTGATACAACAAACAAAGTGAATTAATAACTTCAATGTCTGCTTTAAAAAATAAATAAACATGAATCTACCAATAGGTGTCCTTCTCTGAGAGGCAGTAGAAAACCTCCCTGGTCTCTGTGGTTGAATCTGTGTTTGAAATGCACTGCTCGACTGAGGGACCTAAAAAGATGAGGTAGTCATTCAAAAATCATATTTAACACTATTATTGCACACAAAGTGAGTCCATGAAACATTTGTACTCCTGAACGTATTTAGGCTTGCCATAACAATGGGGCTGAATACTTAATGACTCAAGACACGTCAGCTTTGAATGTTTAATTACATTGTCAAAAGTTCTACAAAAATAATTCCACGTTGACATTATGGGGTATTTGTGTGTAGGCCAGTGAAACAAAATCCCACAGGCTGTAACACAACAAGGCTGTAACACAACAAGGCTGTAACAGGTAAAAGTCAAGGGTTGTGAATACTTTCTGAAGGCCCTGTGTGTGTGTGTGTGTGTGTGTGTGTGTGTGTGTGTGTGTGTGTGTGTGTGTGTGTGTGTGTGTGTGTGTGTGTGTGTGTGTGTGTGTGGTGGTGGTGGCGCACGGGATAGCAGTTTGTTCACCCGCACCAGCCTGCAATTGCTAATAAGTCATCTGGAACCTCCCTTATCTGGAACTCCCCCCCATCTGGAACCTCTCCCCATCTGGAACCCCCCCCCCCCATCTGGAACATCCCCCATCTGGAACCTCCCCACCATCTGGAAACTCCCCCATCTGGAACCTCCCCCCCATCTGGAACCCCACCCCCAATCTGGAACATCCCCCATCTGGAACCCCCCCCCATCTGGAACCTCCCCCCATCTGGAACCTCCCTCCCATCTGGAACCTCCACCCATCTGGAACCTCCCTCCATCTGGAACCTCCCCCCATCTGGAACCTCCCACCCATCTGGAACCTCCCTCCCATCTGGAACCTCCTCCCAACTGGAACCTCCCTCCCAACTGGAACCTCCCACCCATCTGGAACCTCCCTCCCATCTGGAACCTCCTCCCAACTGGAACTTCCCTCCCAACTGGAACCTCCCACCCATCTGGAACCTCCTCCCAACTGGAACCTCCCTCCCAACTGGAACCTCCCACCCATCTGGAACCTCCTCCCAACTGGAACCTCCCTCCCATCTGGAACCTCCTCCCAACTGGAACCTCCCTCCCAACTGGAACCCCACCCCCCAACTGGAACCTCCCCCCATCTGGAACCTCCCACCCATCTGGAACCTCCACCCATCTGGAACCTCCCACCCATCTGGAACCTCCCACCCATCTGGAACCTCCCTCCCATCTGGAACCTCCCCCCATCTGGAACCTCCCTCCCATCTGGAACCTCCGACTATACATGATAAAGTGAACATCGGAGGACCCAACCCTAAACCGCTATAGGCTACAGTCAAGACTAAGGAACCATTTTTGACAATGGGTTGACTGGTTGTAAGAAAACAGAAAGCTGTGAAAACGACCCAACGTGTTTCTGAAAATATTTAATTTCAGCTTTGATGCATATTTTATGTGGTTGAAATACAATCCGTTTTTATGATGCTTTAACCTGATGACGGCACCTCTACAGATGGTATCTAACGGAGCATTCCATTCTCTCAATATGAACAAAGCAATAAATATTTCTCCACTCCTGTTCCCAAGTCCAAATGTGTGTCTACATTTGGTGTATCATTGACCTTCAGCAGTTGTTATTCAGCCTAGAGGGGTTTTTCTAAGATATTTCAACAAGTCCAGGCAATAACAGGCCATGCTGATAACTGGAGTTTCCCAAGTGTCTAAACCAAACCCTATTTGGTAAAGTGTTGGTGTAATATCTGAATTGAGGAAGTGTGATTATAGTCATTAGGACGATTCAGCGATCCGCAGTACGTCCTAAATGCCCCCGTAGCCTTCAGATGTGAGCTAAACAGCTAACTTACCCTTCAGAAGTGAGCTAAACAGCTAACTTACCCTTCAGATGTGAGCTAAACAACTAACTTACCCTTCAGATGTGAGCTAAACAGCTAACTTACCCTTCAGATGTGAGCTAAACAGCTAACACCCTTCAGATGTGAGCTAAACAGCTAACTTACCCTTCAGATGTGAGCTAAACAGCTAACTTACCCTTCAGATGTGAGCTAAACAGCTAACACCCTTCAGATGTGAGCTAAACAGCTAACTTACCCTTCAGATGTGAGCTAAACAGCTAACACCCTTCAGATGTGAGCTAAACAGCTAACTTACCCTTCAGATGTGAGCTAAACAGCTAACTTACCCTTCAGATGTGAGCTAAACAGCTAACTTACCCTTCAGATGTGAGCTAAACAGCTAACACCCTTCAGACGTGAGCTAAACAGCTAACTTACCCTTCAGATGTGAGCTAAACAGCTAACTTACCCTTCAGATGTGAGCTAAACAGCTAACACCCTTCAGATGTGAGCTAAACAGCTAACTTACCCTTCAGATGTGAGCTAAACAGCTAACTTACCCTTCAGATGTGAGCTAAACAGCTAACACCCTTCAGATGTGAGCTAAACAGCTAACACCCTTCAGATGTGAGCTAAACAGCTAACTTACCCTTCAGATGTGAGCTAAACAGCTAACTTACCCTTCAGATGTGAGCTAAACAGCTAACACCCTTCAGATGTGAGCTAAACAGCTAACTTACCCTTCAGATGTGAGCTAAACAGCTAACTTACCCTTCAGATGTGAGCTAAACAGCTAACTTACCCTTCAGATGTGAGCTAAACAGCTAACACCCTTCAGATGTGAGCTAAACAGCTAACTTACCCTTCAGATGTGAGCTAAACAGCTAACTTACCCTTCAGATGTGTTTTTAGACAATGGGTGAGAAAGTGAACGTATCCTTTCCATTAGATCAGTTGTATGCTGCTTTCCCAGGTATTCATTTGCATTAATAAATACAAATATATGAATGAGTGATGGCCGAACGGCATAGGCAATATGCAGTAGATTGTAAAGTGTACAGTATATACATATGAGATGAGTAATGCAGGGTATGCAAACATTATATAAAGTGTCATTATTTAAAGTGGCTGGTGATACATTTATTACATCATTTTTTTCATTATAAAAAAGTGGCTGGAGTCAGTGTGTTGGCAGCAGCCACTCAATGTTAGTGATGGCTGTTTAACAGTCTGATGGCCTTGAGATTGAAGCTGTTTTTCAGTCTCTCGGTCGCTGCTTTGATGCACCTGTACTGACCTCGCCTTCTGGATGATAGCGGGGTGAACAGGCAGTGGCTCGGGTGGTTGTTGTCCTTGATGATCTTTATGGCCTTCCTGTGACATCGGGTGGTGTAGGTGTCCTGGAGGGCAGGTAGTTTTCCCCAGTGATGCGTTGTGCAGACCTCACTACCCTCTGAGAGCCTTACGGTTGTGGGCAGAACACTTGCCGTACCAGGCGGTGATACAGCCCGCCAGGATGCTCTCGATTGTGCATCTGTAGAAGTTTGTGAGTGTTTTTGGTGACAAGCCAAAATTTCTTCAGCCTCCTGAGGTTGAAGAGGCGCTGCTGCCTCTTCTTCACTACGCTGTCTGTGTGGGTGGACCAATCCAGTTTGTCAGTGTTGTGTACGCTGAGGAACTTAAAACTTTCCACCTTCTCCACTACTTTCCCGTCGATGTGGATAGGGGGTGATCCCTCTGCTGTTTCCTGAAGTCCACAATCATCTCCTTAGTTTTGTTGACGTTGAGTGTGAAGATATTTTCCTGACACCACACTCCGAGGGCCCTCACCTCCTCCCTGTAGGCCGTCTTGTCGTTGTTGGCAATCAAGCCTGCCACTGTAGTGTCGTGTGCAAACTTGATGATTGAGTTGGTGGCGTGCATGGCCACGCAGTCATGGGTGAACAGGGAGTCATGGGTGAACAGGAGAGGGCTCAGAACGCACCCTTGTGGGGCCCCAGTGTTGAGGATCAGCGGGGTGGAGATGTTGTTACCTACCCTCACCACCTGGGTGCGGCACAGGGCGGGGTCAAGTCCCAGGTTCTCGAGCTTAATGACGAGATTGGAGGGTATTATGGTGTTAAATGCTGAGCTGCAGTCGATGAACAGCATTCTTACATAGGTATTCCTCTTGTCCAGATGGGTTAGGGCAGTGTGGTTGCGATTGCATCGTCTGTGGACCTATTGGGGCGGTAAGCAAATTGGAGTGGGTCTAGGGTGTCAGTTAGGGTGGAGGTGATATGGTCCTTGACTAGTCTCTCAAAGCACTTCATGATGACGGAAGTGCTACGGGGCGAGTCATTTAGCTCAGTTACCTTAGCTTTCTTGGGAACAGGAACAATGGTGGCCCTCTTGAAGCATGTGGGGACAGCAGACTGGGATAAGGATTGATTGAATATGTCCGTAAACACAACAGCCAGCTGGTCTGCGCATGCTCTGAGGACGCGGCTGGCGATGCCGTCTGGGCTGGCAGCCTTGCGAGAATTAGCACGTTTAAATGTTTTACTCACGTTGACTGCAGTGAAGGAGAGCCCGCAGGTTTTGGTAGCGGGCCGTGTCAGTGGCACTGTGTTGTCCTCAAAGCGAGCAAAGAAGTTGTTTAGTCTGTCCGGGTGCAAGACATTCTGGTCCGCGACGAGGCTGGATTTCCATTTTGTAGTCCATGAGTGACTGCCAGCACTGCTATCATCCTCTAACTACTTCACCACATAACATAGCCAGCACTGCTATCATCCTCTAACTACTTCACCACATAACATAGCCAGCAGTGCTATCATCCTCTAAATACTTCACCACATAACATAGCCAGCACTGCTATCATCCTCTAAATACTTCACCACATAACATAGCCAGCACTGCTATCATCCTCTAAATACTTCATTAAATATATTCCAAGCGTTACTTTTCTGTCCCTCCCTTCAACTGAACTTTCGAGGCTTCTGTCTCATTGAATTAAACTTTGACCATGTTGTTTTGGCCCCAGTTGATTGACATTAACATTTTCTGCCTGTTCCCCAAAGCATAATTTGGTGATTGTGTGAAGGATATATGGCACGCGTACAGTTAAGGAGGATATATGGCACGCGTACAGTTAAGGAGGATATATGGGACGCGTACAGTTAAGGAGGATATATGGCACGCGTACAGTTAAGGAGGATATATGGCACGCGTACAGTTAAGGAGAATATATGGGACGCGTACAGTTAAGGAGGATATATGGCACGCGTACAGTTAAGGAGGATATATGGCACGCGTAAAGTTAAGGAGGATATATGGCACGCGTACAGTTAAGGAGGATATATGGCACGCGTACAGTTAAGGAGGATATATGGGACGCGTACAGTTAAGGAGGATATATGGGACGCGTACAGTTAAGGAGGATATATGGGACGCGTACAGTTAAGGAGGATATATGGCACGCGTACAGTTAAGGAGGATATATGGGACGCGTACAGTTAAGGAGGATATATGGGACGCGTACAGTTAAGGAGGCTATATGGGACGGGTACAGTTAAGGAGGATATATGGGACGCGTACAGTTAAGGAGGATATATATGGCACACGTACAGTTAAGGAGGATATATGGCACACGTGTAGTTCTACCCTGAAGCTGAGGCTTATGCTCTAAAACCAGAGAAACCCTAATGTAGACTAAACAAAGTGCACACTAATTACAGATTTATGGATTTTGAAGTTATTGTTTCTCTTCAACCCATTCACCTTACAGCTACACAATATTTAATGACCCTGTCCACCGCGTAGATGTAATGCATAGACTGCAGGTTATGAGTCAACACACACATAACTAGTGTTTAGGGTTAAGATTCGGGTTTGGTGTGTGTGTGTGTGTGTGTGTGTGTGTGTGTGTGTGTGTAGGTGTGTGCGTCTCTGAATGTATAGGTGTGTGTGTGGGGTGTGTGTGTGTGCCGGTGTGTGTCTCTGAGTGTGAGGGGTGTTTGTGTAGGTCTGTGTCTGAGTGTGAGTGGTGGTTGTGTGTCTCGGTGTGTGTGTCTGAGTGTGAGGGGTGTGTGTGTGTAGGTGTGTGTCTCTGAGTGTGAGGGGTGTTTGTGAAGGTGTGTGTCTGAGTGTGAGGGGTGTGTGTGTGTGTGTGTGTGTGTGTGTGTGTGTGTGTGTGTGTGTGTGTGTGTGTGTGTGTGTGTGTGTGTGAAGGGTGGTTGTGCTCTGAGGGTTATGTGTTCTAACAGGTGCTGTGTGTTTATGTGCCGCAGCGAATCACAATTCCCTGCTCAAATTCCTGTCAACCAATCACAACAGCGGCTGCCTTTAATACCTTATACAGTCATGCAGGCTGAGAGGCGGGTGTGGTGTGTGTGAGAGGATGTGTGTGTACTTGCAGAATGACTGCATTGTTCCTCAGCACTGGGGCCGTAAGGAACACAGCCAGCCGCCTGCAGTCTGCTCCTCTCCTCCTGGTGGAGTTAATAAGGAACTACATCACCACTCCTCTCCTGTCTCTCTGAAGGGTGCTCCACCTCTCCCAGTCTGACCTACATCACCACTCCTCTCCTGTCTCTCTGAAGGGTGCTCCACCTCTCCCAGTCTGAACTACATCACCACTCCTCTCCTGTCTCTCTGAAGGGTGCTCCACCTCTCCCAGTCTGACCAACATCACCACTCCTCTCCTGTCTCTCTGAAGGGTGCTCCACCTCTCCCAGTCTGAACTACATCACCACTCCTCTCCTGTCTCTCTGAAGGGTGCTCCACCTCTCCCAGTCTGAACTACATCACCACTCCTCTCCTCTCTCTGAAGGGTGCTCCACCTCTCCCAGTCTGACCAACATCACCACTCCTCTCCTGTCTCTCTGAAGGGTGCTCCACCTCTCCCAGTCTGAACTACATCACCACTCCTCTCCTGTCTCTCTGAAGGGTGCTCCACCTCTCCCAGTCTGAACTACATCACCACTCCTCTCCTGTCTCTCTGAAGGGTGCTCCACCTCTCCCAGTCTGAACTACATCACCACTCCTCTCCTGTCTCTCTGAAGGGTGCTCCACCTCTCCCAGTCTGAACTACATCACCACTCCTCTCCTGTCTCTCTGAAGGGTGCTCCACCTCTCCCAGTCTGAACTACATCACCACTCCTCTCCTGTCTCTCTGAAGGGTGCTCCACCTCTCCCAGTCTGAACTACATCACCACTCCTCTCCTGTCTCTCTGAAGGGTGCTCCACCTCTCCCAGTCTGAACTACATCACCACTCCTCTCCTGTCTCTCTGAAGGGTGCTCCACCTCTCCCAGTCTGAACTACATCACCACTCCTCTCCTGTCTCTCTGAAGGGTGCTCCACCTCTTCCATTCTGAACTACATCACCACTCCTCTCCTGTCTCTCTGAAGGGTGCTCCACCTCTCCCAGTCTGAACTACATCACCACTCCTCTCCTGTCTCTCTGAAGGGTGCTCCACCTCTCCCAGTCTGAACTACATCACCACTCCTCTCCTGTCTCTCTGAAGGGTGCTCCACCTCTCCCAGTCTGAACTACATCACCACTCCTCTCCTGTCTCTCTGAAGGGTGCTCCACCTCTCCCAATCTGACCTACATCACCACTCCTCTCCTGTCTCTCTGAAGGGTGCTCCACCTCTCCCAGTCTGACCTACATCACCACTCCTCTCCTGTCTCTCTGAAGGGTGCTCCACCTCTCCCAGTCTGAACTACATCACCACTCCTCTCCTGTCTCTCTGAAGGGTGCTCCACCTCTCCCAGTCTGACCAACATCACCACTCCTCTCCTGTCTCTCTGAAGGGTGCTCCACCTCTCCCAGTCTGAACTACATCACCACTCCTCTCCTGTCTCTCTGAAGGGTGCTCCACCTCTCCCAGTCTGAACTACATCACCACTCCTCTCCTGTCTCTCTGAAGGGTGCTCCACCTCTCCCAGTCTGAACTACATCACCACTCCTCTCCTGTCTCTCTGAAGGGTGCTCCACCTCTCCCAGTCTGAACTACATCACCACTCCTCTCCTGTCTCTCTGAAGGGTGCTCCACCTCTTCCATTCTGAACTACATCACCACTCATCTCCTGTCTCTCTGAAGGGTGCTCCACCTCTCCCAGTCTGAACTACATCACCACTCCTCTCCTGTCTCTCTGAAGGGTGCTCCACCTCTCCCAGTCTGAACTACATCACCACTCCTCTCCTGTCTCTCTGAAGGGTGCTCCACCTCTCCCAGTCTGAACTACATCACCACTCCTCTCCTGTCTCTCTGAAGGGTGCTCCACCTCTCCCAATCTGACCTACATCACCACTCCTCTCCTGTCTCTCTGAAGGGTGCTCCACCTCTCCCAGTCTGACCTACATCACCACTCCTCTCCTGTCTCTCTGAAGGGTGCTCCACCTCTCCCAGTCTGAACTACATCACCACTCCTCTCCTGTCTCTCTGAAGGGTGCTCCATCTCTTCCAGTCTGAACTACATCACCACTCCTCTCCTGTCTCTCTGAAGGGTGCTCCACCTCTTCCAATCTGAACTACATCACCACTCCTCTCCTGTCTCTCTGAAGGGTGCTCCAACTCTCCCAGTCTGAACTACAACCCAGTCTGCTGTCCCTACTTTCTTCAAGATGTCCACCATTGTTCCTGAATTAAATGACCCCGTAGCCCCGTAGCACTCAATTCTGTCATCATGAAGTGCTTTGAGAGGCTAGTTGAGAATCATATCACCGAGGAGGCAGAAGAAATTTGGCATGGAACCTAAGACCCTCACAAACTTTTACAGATGGAGACAATGGAGAGCATCCTGTCGGGCTGTATCACCGCCTGGTACGGCAACTGCACCGCCCTCAACCGCAAGGCTCTCCAGAGGATAGTGCGGTCTGCACAACGCATCACCGGGGACAAACTAGCTGCCCTCCAGGACACCTACAGCACCCAATGTCACAGAAAGGCCAGAAGATCATCAAGGACAACAACCACCCGAGCCACTGCCTGTTCACCCTACTATGATCCAGAAGGTGAGGTCAGTACAGGTGCATCAAAGATGGGACCGAGAGACTGAAAAACAGCTTCTATCTCAAGGCCTTGATGATAGAGTGCAGAACATATCCCAGTCTACGCAGTCTTGAAGCGTGGAATCATATTGGTTGGACCAGCGTTGAACAGACCTGAGCGCGGGAGCTTCTTGTTTTAGCTCTGTCTGTAGGCAGGGAGCAACAAAATGGAGTCTTGGTCAGCTTTTCCGAAAGGAGGGCGGGGGAGGGCCTTATATGCATCGCGGAAGTTAGAATAGCAATGATCCAAGGTTTTACAGCCCTGGTTGCGCAATCAATATGCTGATACAATTTAGGGGGTCTTGTTTTCAGATTAGCCTTGTTAAAATGTGCGTGTGTAGAATACGGCCGTGTAGTGTGTAGAATAAGGCCGTGTTGTGTGTAGAATAAGGCTGTGTGGTGTGTAGAATAAGGATGTGTTTTGTGTAGAATAAGGCCATGTAGTGTGTAGAATAAGGCTGTGTAGTGTGTATAATAAGGCCGTGTAGTGTGTAGAATAAGGCCGTGTAGTGTGTAGAATAAGGCCGTGTAGTGTGTGGAATAAGGCCGTGTAGTGTGTAGAATAAGGCCGTGTAGTGTGTAAAATATGGCTGTGTAGTGTGTGGAATAAGGCCGTGTAGTGTGTAGAATATGGCAGTGTAGTGTGTAGAATAAGGCCGTGTAGTGTGTAGAATATGGCTGTGTAGTGTGTGGAATAAGGCCGTGTAGTGTGTTGAACAAGGCAGTGTAGTGTGTAGAATAAGGCTGTGTAGTGTGTAGAATAAGGCCGTGTAGAATAAGGCCGTGTAGTGTGTAGAATAAGGCTGTGTTGTGTGTAGAATAAGGCCGTGTAGTGTGTAGAATAAGGCCGTGTAGTGTGTAGAATAAGGCCGTGTAGTGTGTAGAATATGGCTGTGTAGAATAAGGCCGTGTAGTGTGTAGAATAAGGCCGTGTAGTGTGTAGAATAAGGCCGTGTAGTGTGTAGAATAAGGCCGCGTAGTGTGTAGAATATGGCTGTGTAGTGTGTAGAATATGGCTGTGTAGAATAAGGCCGTGTAGTGTGTAGAATAAGGCCGTGTAGTGTGTAGAATAAGGCCGTGTAGTGTGTAGAATAAGGCCGTGTAGTGTGTAGAATAAGGCCGTGTAGTGTGTAGAATAAGGCCGTGTAGTGTGTAGAATAAGGCTGTGTAGTGTGTAGAATAAGGCCGTGTAGTGTGTAGAATAAGGATGTGTAGTGTGTAGAATAAGGCCGTGTAGAGTGTAGAATAAGGCCGTGTAGTGTGTAGAATAAGGCTGTATAGTGTGTAGAATAAGGCCGTGTAGTGTCTAGACTAAGGATGTGTAGTGTGTAGAATAAGGCTGTATAGTGTGTAGAATAATGCCGTATAGTGTGTAGAATAAGGACGTGTAGTGTGTTGAATAAGGCTGTGTAGTGTGTAGAATAAGGCCGTGTAGTGTGTAGAATAAGGCCGTGTAGTGTGTAGAATAAGGCCGTGTAGTGTGTAGAATAAGGCAGTGTAGTGTCTAGACTAAGGATGTGTAGTGTGTAGAATAAGGCCGTGTAGTGTGTAGAATAAGGCCGTGTAGTGTGTAGAATAAGGCCGTGTAGAATAAGGCTGTGTAGTGTGTAGAATAAGGCAGTGTAGTGTGTAGAATAAGGCCGTGTAGTGTGTAGAATAAGGCCGTGTAGTGTGTAGAATAAGGCCGTGTAGTGTGTAGAATAAGGCCGTGTAGTGTGTAGAATAAGGCCGTGTAGTGTGTAGAATAAGGCCGTGTAGTGTGTAGAATAAGGCCGTGTAGTGTGTAGAATAAGGCAGTGTAGTGTCTAGACTAAGGATGTGTAGTGTGTAGAATAAGGCCGTGTAGTGTGTAGAATAAGGCCATGTAGTGTGTAGAATAAGTCCGTGTAGTGTGTAGAATAAGGCCGTGTAGAATAAGTCCGTGTAGTGTGTAGAATAAGGCTGTGTAGTGTGTAGAATAAGGCCGTGTAGTGTGTAGAATAAGGCCGTGTAGAATAAGGCAGTGTAGTGTGTAGAATAAGGATGTGTAGTGTGTAGAATAAGGCCGTGTAGTGTGTAGAATAAGGCTGTGTAGAATAAGGCAGTGTAGTGTGTAGAATAAGGATGTGTAGTGTGTAGAATAAGGCCGTGTAGTGTGTAGAATAAGGCTGTGTAGTGTGTAGAATAAGGCCGTGTAGTGTGTAGAATAAGGCTGTGTAGTGTGTAGAATAAGACCGTGTAGAATAAGGCAGTGTAGTGTGTAGAATAAGGCCGTGTGGTGTGTAGAATAAGGCCGTGTAGAATAAGGCTGTATAGTGTGTAGAATAAGGCTGTGTAGTGTGTAGAATAAGGCCGTGTAGAATAAGGCCGTGTGGTGTGTAGAATAAGGCCGTGTAGAATAAGGCTGTATAGTGTGTAGAATAAGGCAGAGTAGTGTGTAGAATAAGGATGTGTAGTGTGTAGAATAAGGCCGTGTAGTGTGTAGAATAAGGCTGTGTTGTGTGTAGAATAAGGCCGTGTAGTGTGTAGAATAAGGCTGTGTAGAATAAGGCTGTATAGTGTGTAGAATAAGGCAGTGTAGTGTGTAGAATAAGGCTGTGTTGTGTGTAGAATAAGGCTGTATAGTGTGTAGAATAAGGCCGTGTAGTGTGTAGAATAAGGCTGTATAGTGTGTAGAATAAGGCAGTGTAGTGTGTAGAATAAGGATGTGTTGTGTGTAGAATAAGGACGTGTAGTGTGTAGAATAAGGCTGTGTAGAATAAGGCCGTGTAGAATAAGGCCGTGTGGTGTGTAGAATAAGGCCGTGTAGTGTGTAGAATAAGGCCGTGTAGTGTGTAGAATAAGGCCGTGTAGTGTGTAGAATAAGGCCGTGTAGTGTGTAGAATAAGGCCGTGTAGTGTGTAGAATAAGGCCGTGTAGTGTGTAGAATAAGGCTGTGTAGTGTGTAGAATAAGGCCCTGTAGAATAAGGCAGTGTAGTGTGTAGAATAAGGCCGTGTGGTGTGTAGAATAAGGCCGTGTAGAATAAGGCAGTGTAGTGTGTAGAATAAGGCCGTGTAGTGTGTAGAATAAGGCCGCGTAGTGTGTAGAATAAGGCCGTGTAGTGTGTAGAATAAGGCCGTGTAGTGTGTAGAATAAGGCCGTGTAGTGTGTAGAATAAGGCCGCGTAGTGTGTAGAATAAGGCCGTGTAGTGTGTAGAATAAGGCCGTGTAGAATAAGGCCGCGTAGTGTGTAGAATAAGGCCGTGTAGTGTGTAGAATAAGGCCGTGTAGAATAAGGCTGTGTAGTGTGTAGAATAAGGCCGTGTAGTGTGTAGAATAAGGCCGTGTAGAATAAGGCAGTGTAGTGTGTAGAATAAGGCCGTGTAGAATAAGGCCGCGTAGTGTGTAGAATAAGGCTGTGTAGTGTGTAGAATAAGGCCGTGTAGTGTGTAGAATAAGGCCGTGTAGTGTGTAGAATAAGGCCGCGTAGTATGTAGAATAAGGCCGTGTAGTGTGTAGAATAAGGCCGCGTAGTGTGTAGAATAAGGCCGCGTAGTGTGTAGAATAAGGCTGTGTAGTGTGTAGAATAAGGCCGCGTAGTGTGTAGAATAAGGCCGCGTAGTGTGTAGAATAAGGCTGTGTAGTGTGTAGAATAAGGCCGTGTAGTGTGTAGAATAAGGCCGTGTAGTGTGTAGAATAAGGCCGCGTAGTATGTAGAATAAGGCCGTGTAGTGTGTAGAATAAGGCCGCGTAGTGTGTAGAATAAGGCCGTGTAGTGTGTAGAATAAGGCCGCGTAGTATGTAGAATAAGGCCGTGTAGTGTGTAGAATAAGGTTGTGTAGTGTGTAGAATAAGGCCGTGTAGTGTGTAGAATAAGGCCGTGTAGTGTGTAGAATAAGGCCGCGTAGTGTGTAGAATAAGGCCGCGTAGTGTGTTGAATAAGGCTGTGTAGTGTGTAGAATAAGGCCGTGTAGTGTGTAGAATAAGGCCGTGTAGTGTGTAGAATAAGGCCGCCTAGTATGTAGAATAAGGCCGCGTAGTGTGTAGAATAAGGCTGTGTAGTGTGTAGAATAAGGCTGTGTAGAATAAGGCCGTGTAGTGTGTAGAATAAGGCTGTGTAGAATAAGGCTGTGTAGTGTGTAGAATAAGGCCGTGTAGTGTGTGGAATAAGGCCGTGTAGTGTGTGGAATAAGGCCGTGTAGTGTGTGGAATAAGGCCGTGTAGTGTGTGGAATAAGGCCGTGTAGTGTGTAGAATAAGGCAGTGTAGTGTGTAGAATAAGGCTGTGTAGAATAAGGCTGCGTAGTGTGTAGAATAAGGCCGTGTAGTGTGTGGAATAAGGCCGTGTAGTGTGTGGAATAAGGCCGTGTAGTGTGTAGAATAAGGCAGTGTAGTGTGTAGAATAAGGCTGTGTAGTGTGTAGAATAAGGCTGCGTAGTGTGTAGAATAAGGCCGTGTAGTGTGTAGAATAAGGCCGTGTAGTGTGTAGAATAAGGCTGCGTAGTGTGTAGAATAAGGCCGTGTAGTGTGTAGAATAAGGCCGTGTAGTGTGTAAAATAAGGCTGCGTAGTGTGTGGAATAAGGCCGTGTAGTGTGTAGAATAAGGCCGTGTAGTGTGTAGAATAAGGCTGCGTAGTGTGTAGAATAAGGCCGTGTAGTGTGTGGAATAAGGCCGTGTAGTGTGTGGAATAAGGCCGTGTAGTGTGTTGAACAAGGCAGTGTAGTGTGTAGAATAAGGCCGTGTAGAATAAGGCCGTGTGGTGTGTAGAATAAGGCCGCGTAGTGTGTGGAATAAGGCCGTGTAGTGTGTTGAACAAGGCAGTGTAGTGTGTAGAATAAGGCCGTGTAGAATAAGGCCGTGTGGTGTGTAGAATAAGGCCGCGTAGTGTGTGGAATAAGGCCGTGTAGTGTGTAGAATAAGGCCGTGTAGTGTGTAGAATAAGGCAGTGTAGTGTGTAGAATAAGGCCGTGTAGTGTGTGGAATAAGGCCGTGTAGTGTGTGGAATAAGGCCGTGTAGTGTGTTGAACAAGGCAGTGTAGTGTGTAGAATAAGGCCGTGTAGAATAAGGCTGTGTAGTGTGTAGAATAAGGCCGCGTAGTGTGTAGAATAAGGCCGTGTAGTGTGTGGAATAAGGCCATGTAGTGTGTTGAACAAGGCAGTGTAGTGTGTAGAATAAGGCAGTGTAGAATAAGGCTGTGTAGTGTGTAATCCATTTTAGAACAAGGCTGTATTGTAACAAAATGTGGAAAAAGTCAAGGGGTCTAAATACTTTCCCAATGCACTGTGAACTGTCCTCGTCTACAAATCCTACAGTATACTAAATATTTTATCCACAAACTGTCCATAATGCTTATACATCCCATCACACGTGTATATATATACTGTATGTGTATGGACCAATAACATCTGTTAAATATGGACCAATAACATCTGTTAAATATGTGTATGGACCAATAACATCTGTTAAATATGGACCAATAACATCTGTTAAATATGGACCAATAACATCTGTTAAATATGGACCAATAACATCTGTTAAATATGGACCAATAACATCTGCTAAATATGTGTATGGACCAATAACATCTGTTAAATATGGACCAATAACAGCTGTTAAATATGTGTATGGACCAATAACATCTGTTAAATATGGACCAATAACATCTGTTAAATATGTGTATGGCCCAATAACATGTGTTAAATATGGACCAATAACATCTGTTAAATATGTGTATGGCCCAATAACGTGTTAAATATGGACCAATAACATGTGTTAAATATGGACCAATAACATGTGTTAAATATGGACCAATAACATGTGTTAAATATGGACCAATAACATGTGTTAAATATGGACCAAAATATATATATACTTGAGATGAGTAATGTAGGGTATGTAGGGTATGTCAACCTTATATTAAGTGGCCTTGTTTAAAGTGGCTAGTGATACATTTTTTTTACATCAATTTCCATCAATTCCCATTATTAAAGTGGCTGGAATTTAGTCAGTATGTTGGCAGCAGCCACTCAATGTTAGTGGTGGCTGTTTAACAGTCTGATGGCCTTTTTGTTAAACTGCCTTGATGGTTAGTGGTTAGTGTTTATTGGCTTATTTCACTGTAGAGCCTCTGGCCCTGCTCATTATACCTTATCCAACCTTTCAGTTCCACCACCCACACTTGCGATGACATCACCTGGTTTCAATTATGTTTCTAGAGACAATATCTCTATCATCACTCAATACCTAGGTTTACCTCCACTGTATTCACATCCTACCACACCTTAGTCTGTACATTAAACCTTGAAGCTATTTTATTAACCCCAGATACCTCCTTCTACTCTCTGTTCCGGACGTTCTAGACGACCAATTCTCATAGCTTTTAGCCGTACCCTTATCCTACTCCTCCTCTGTTCCTCTGGTGATGTAGAGGTGAATCCAGGCCCTGCAGTGCCTAGCTCCACTCCTATTCCCCAGGCGCTCTCTTTTGATGACTTCTGTAACCGTAATAGCCTTGGTTTCATGCATGTTAAATATGTGTATGGTAGGTGTGGTAGGATGTACTGCAGAGATAGCCTGCAGAGTTCTGTCCTACTATCCAGGTCTGTACCCAAACAATTTGAGCTTCTACTTTTAAAAATCCACCTCTCTAAAAACAAGTCTCTCACTGTTGCCACCTGCAATAGACCACCCTCTGCCCCCAGTTGTGCTCTGGACACAATATGTGAACTGATTGCCCCCCATCTATCTTCAGAGCGCGTGCTGCTAGGCAACCTAAACATGTTGAAAACTTCTTAAGGCTACAGGGCACGATGAAAAGCTACCTGTTATAATATAATATAATATATATTGTATATATATATAATATATAATAATAATAATAATATATATCCCATGTTAAACTGTTAAACTACCTGTTACTCAGGCCCAGAAGCTCGGATATTTATTTTTTATTTTTTTATTTCACCTTTATTTAACCAGTTAGGCTAGTTGAGAACAAGTTCTCATTTGCAACTGCGACCTGGCCAAGATAAAGCATAGCAGTGTGAACAGACAACACAGAGTTACACATGGAGTAAACAATAAACAAGTCAATAACACAATAAACAAGTCAATAACACAGTAGAATAAAAGGGGAGTCTATATACATTGTGTGCAAAAGGCATAGGGAGGTAGGCGAATAATTACAATTTTGCAGATTAACACTGGGGTGATAAATGATCAGATGGTCATGTACAGGTAGAGATATTGATGTGCAAAAGAGCAGAAAAGTAAATAAATAAAAACAGTATGGGGATGAGGTAGGTGAAAATGGGTGGGCTATTTACCAATAGACTATGTACAGCTGCAGCGATCGGTTAGCTGCTCAGATAGCAGATGTTTGAAGTTGGTGAGGGAGATAAAAGTCTCCAACTTCAGGGATTTTTGCAATTCGTTCCAGTCACAGGCAGCAGAGTATTGGAACGAAAGGCGGCCAAATGAGGTGTTGGCTTTAGGGATGATCAGTGAGATACACCTGCTGGAGCGCGTGCTTCGGATGGGTGTTGCCATCGTGACCAGTGAACTGAGATAAGGCGGAGCTTTACCTAGCATGGACTTGTAGATGACCTGGAGCCAGTGGGTTTGGCGACGGATATGTAGCGAGGGCCAGCCGACTAGAGCATACAAGTTGCAGTGGTGGGTGGTATAAGGTGCTTTAGTGACAAAACGGATGGCACTGTGATAAACTGCATCCAGTTTGCTGAGTAGAGTGTTGGAAGCAATTTTGTAGATGACATCGCCGAAGTCGAGGATCGGTAGGATAGTCAGTTTTACTAGGGTAAGTTTGGCGGCGTGAGTGAAGGAGGCTTTGTTGCGGAATAGAAAGCCGACTCTTGATTTGATTTTCGATTGGAGATGTTAGATATGAGTCTGGAAGGAGAGTTTACAGTCTAGCCAGACACCTAGGTACTTATAGATGTCCACATATTCAAGGTCGGAACCATCCAAAAGCCAAGGCTAGTTTTTTTTCAAGCAGAAATTTGCTTCCTGCAACACAAACTCAAAAAGGTTCTGGGACACTGTAAAGTCCATGGAGAATAAGAGCACCTCCTCCCAGCTGCCCACTGCACTGAGGCTAGGAAACACTGTCACCACCGATAAATCCACTATAATTGAGAATTTCAATAAGCATTTTTCTACGACTGGCCATGCTTTCCACCTGGCTACTCCTACCCCGGTCAACAGCACTGTACCCCCCACAGCAACTCGCCCAAGCCTTCCCCATTTCTCCTTCTCCCAAATCCAGTCAGCTGATGTTCTGAAAGAGCTGCAAATCAGCCGGGCTAGACAATCTGGACCCGAAATTGTTGCAACCCCATTTACTAGCCTGTTCAACCTCTCTTTCGTGTCGTCTGAGATTCCCAAAGATTGGAAAGCAGCTGCGGTCATCCCCCTCTTCAAATGGGGGGAACACTCTTGATCCAAACTGCTACAGACCTATATCTATCCTACCCTGCCTTTCTAAGGTCTTCGAAAGCCAAGTCAACAAACAGATTAGTGACCATTTCGAATCTCACTATACCTTCTCCGCTATGCAATCTGGTTTCAGAGCTGGTCATGGGTGCACCTCAGCCACGCTCAAGGTCCTAAACGATATCTTAACCACCATCGATAAGAAACATTACTGTGCAGCCGTATTTATTGATCTGGCGAAGGCTTTCGACTCTGTCAATCACCACATCCTCATCGGCAGACTCGACAGCATTGGTTTCTCAATTGATTGCCTCACCTGGTTTACCAGGAATTCAGTGTGTCAAATTGGAGGGCCTGTTGTCCGGGCCTCTGGCAGGCTCTATGGGGGTGCCTCAGGGTTCAATTCTTGGACCGACTCTCTTCTCTGTATACATCAATGAGGTCGCTCTTGCTGCTGGTAAGTCTCTGATCCACCTCTACGCAGACGACACCATTCTGTATACTTCTGGCCCTTCTTTGGACACTGTGTTAATACAAGTAAAACTAAATGCATGCTCTTCAGCCAGGCTGTACCACAGATGCTCATGGTACATACATTCCACAGTAACATTGATGCTGACAGATCTTTTACTTTAAAATATATGTCAAACAAAAACAAATGATTGCAAAGTTCAACAAACCACACAACTATATGCACAAGGACAACAACCTTTAACATTTTTACACGGAACATTTTACAAAAATACATTGACTTGAAGAACAGTGCAGATGGGTTGTGCTGTTTGGGCTGTCATTATGGTCCAATACTAATTTGTGAGGATTGTAGTGAGGAGACAGGGCTGTCATTATGGTCCAAAACTAATTTGTGAGGATTGTAGTGAGGAGACAGGGCTGTCATTATGGTCAATACTAATTTGTGAGGATTGTCGTGAGGAGACAGGGCTGTCATTATGGTCCAATACTAATTTGTGAGGATTGTAGTGAGGAGACAGGGCTGTCATTATGGTCAATACTAATTTGTGAGGATTGTAGTGAGGAGACAGGGCTGTCATTATGGTCCAATACTAATTTGTGAGGATTGTAGTGAGGAGACAGGGCTGTCATTATGGTCAATACTAATTTGTGAGGATTGTAGTGAGGAGACAGGGCTGTCATTATGGTCAATACTAATTTGTGAGGATTGTCGTGAGGAGACAGGGCTGTCATTATGGTCAATACTAATTTGTGAGGATTGTAGTGAGGAGACAGGGCTGTCATTATGGTCCAATACTAATTTGTGAGGATTGTAGTGAGGAGACAGGGCTGTCATTATGGTCAATACTAATTTGTCAGGACTGTAGTGAGGAGACAGGGCTGTCATTATGGTCCAATACTAATTTGTCAGGACTGTTGTGAGGAGACAGGGCTGTCATTATGGTCCAATACTAATTTGTGAGGACTGTTGTGAGGAGACAGGGCTGTCATTATGGTCCAATACTAATTTGTGAGGACTGTTGTGAGGAGACAGGGCTGTCATTATGGTCCAATACTAATTTGTGAGGACTGTAGTGAGGAGACAGGGCTGTCATTATGGTCCAATACTAATTTGTGAGGACTGTTGTGAGGAGACAGGGCTGTCATTATGGTCAATACTAATTTGTCAGGACTGTTGTGAGGAGACAGGGCTGTCATTATGGTCCAATACTAATTTGTGAGGACTGTAGTGAGGAGACAGGGCTGTCATTATGGTCCAATACTAATTTGTGAGGACTGTTGTGAGGAGACAGGGCTGTCATTATGGTCAATACTAATTTGTCAGGACTGTTGGGAGGAGACAGGGCTGTCATTATGGTCAATACTAATTTGTGAGGATTGTAGTGAGGAGACAGGGCTGTCATTATGGTCCAATACTAATTTGTGAGGATTGTAGTGAGGAGACAGGGCTGTCATTATGGTCCAATACTAATTTGTGAGGACTGTAGTGAGGAGACAGGGCTGTCATTATGGTCAATACTAATTTGTCAGGACTGTAGTGAGGAGACAGGGCTGTCATTATGGTCAATACTAATTTGTCAGGACTGTAGTGAGGAGACAGGGCTGTCATTATGGTCAATACTAATTTGTGAGGATTGTAGTGAGGAGACAGGGCTGTCATTATGGTCAATACTAATTTGTCAGGACTGTTGTGAGGAGACAGGGCTGTCATTATGGTCAATACTAATTTGTGAGGATTGTAGTGAGGAGACAGGGCTGTCATTATGGTCAATACTAATTTGTCAGGACTGTTGTGAGGAGACAGGGCTGTCATTATGGTCCAATACTAATTTGTCAGGACTGTTGTGAGGAGACAGGGCTGTCATTATGGTCAATACTAATTTGTCAGGACTGTTGTGAGGAGACAGGGCTGTCATTATGGTCAATACTAATTTGTGAGGATTGTAGTGAGGAGACAGGGCTGTCATTATGGTCAATACTAATTTGTCAGGACTGTTGTGAGGAGACAGGGCTGTCATTATGGTCAATACTAATTTGTCAGGACTGTTGTGAGGAGACAGGGCTGTCATTATGGTCCAATACTAATTTGTGAGGATTGTAGTGAGGAGACAGGGCTGTCATTATGGTCCAATACTAATTTGTGAGGATTGTAGTGAGGAGACAGGGCTGTCATTATGGTCCAATACTAATTTGTCAGGACTGTAGTGAGGAGACAGGGCTGTCATTATGGTCCAATACTAATTTGTGAGGATTGTAGTGAGGAGACAGGGCTGTCATTATGGTCAATACAAATTTGTGAGGATTGTAGTGAGGAGACAGGGCTGTCATTATGGTCAATACTAATTTGTCAGGACTGTTGGGAGGAGACAGGGCTGTCATTATGGTCAATACTAATTTGTCAGGACTGTTGTGAGGAGACAGGGCTGTCATTATGGTCCAATACTAATTTGTGAGGATTGTAGTGAGGTGACAGGGCTGTCATTATGGTCAATACAAATTTGTGAGGATTGTAGTGAGGAGACAGGGCTGTCATTATGGTCCAATACTAATTTGTCAGGACTGTTGTGAGGAGACAGGGCTGTCATTATGGTCCTATACTAATTTGTGAGGATTGTAGTGAGGAGACAGGGCTGTCATTATGGTCCAATACTAATTTGTGAGGATTGTTGTGAGGAGACAGGGCTGTCATTATGGTCCAATACTAATTTGTGAGGATTGTAGTGAGGAGACAGGGCTGTCATTATGGTCCTATACTAATTTGTGAGGATTGTAGTGAGGAGACAGGGCTGTCATTATGGTCCAATACTAATTTGTGAGGACTGTAGTGAGGAGACAGGGCTGGCATTATGGTCAATACTAATTTGTGAGGACTGTTGTGAGGAGACAGGGCTGTCATTATGGTCAATACTAATTTGTCAGGACTGTTGTGAGGAGACAGGGCTGTCATTATGGTCCAATACTAATTTGTGAGGATTGTAGTGAGGAGACAGGGCTGTCATTATGGTCCAATACTAATTTGTGAGGATTGTAGTGAGGAGACAGGGCTGTCATTATGGTCCAATACTAATTTGTGAGGACTGTAGTGAGGAGACAGGGCTGTCATTATGGTCAATACTAATTTGTCAGGACTGTTGTGAGGAGACAGGGCTGTCATTATGGTCCAATACTAATTTGTGAGGACTGTAGTGAGGAGACAGGGCTGTCATTATGGTCCAATACTAATTTGTGAGGACTGTTGTGAGGAGACAGGGCTGTCATTATGGTCCAATACTAATTTGTGAGGATTGTAGTGAGGAGACAGGGCTGTCATTATGGTCCAATACTAATTTGTGAGGACTGTTGTGAGGAGACAGGGCTGTCATTATGGTCCAATACTAATTTGTGAGGACTGTTGTGAGGAGACAGGGCTGTCATTATGGTCAATACTAATTTGTCAGGACTGTAGTGAGGAGACAGGGCTGTCATTATGGTCAATACTAATTTGTCAGGACTGTAGTGAGGAGACAGGGCTGTCATTATGGTCAATACTAATTTGTCAGGACTGTAGTGAGGAGACAGAGCTGTCATTATGGTCCAATACTAATTTGTGAGGACTGTAGTGAGGAGACAGGGCTGTCATTATGGTCAATACTAATTTGTCAGGACTGTAGTGAGGAGACAGGGCTGTCATTATGGTCCAATACTAATTTGTCAGGACTGTAGTGAGGAGACAGGGCTGTCATTATGGTCCAATGCTAATTTGTGAGGACTGTTGTGAGGAGACAGGGCTGTCATTATGGTCAATACTAATTTGTGAGGATTGTAGTGAGGAGACAGGGCTGTCATTATGGTCAATACTAATTTGTCAGGACTGTTGTGAGGAGACAGGGCTGTCATTATGGTCAATACTAATTTGTGAGGATTGTAGTGAGGAGACAGGGCTGTCATTATGGTCCAATACAAAGGTGACTAAACGCTGCCAGAGGACAGCCAGTCCTAGGGGTTAGAGATGGCCAAATGCTGCCGGGCCAGACGACAGCCAGACCTAGGGGTTAAAGGTGGATAAACGCTGCAGGCCCAGATGACAGCCAGTCTATAGCACAGATGTTAATGGTATATTCCACAGTAACAGACACAAAGAATCAGATTTTTCACTTTAAATCAATGATTTCAAAATTGAACAAACCATACAACTGTTTGCACAAGGACTACTTTGAACACTTTCCACTGAATAGTTCACAAAAACATATTTACTTGAAGAACAGTGGAGATGCAAAGTTAGGTAACAGAATGACGGGTTGTGCTGTTTGGGCTGTCATTCTGGTACATTGCTAATTTGTCAGGACTGTAGTGAGGAGACAGGGCTGTCATTATGGTCAATACTAATTTGTGAGGATTGTAGTGAGGAGACAGGGCTGTCATTCTGGTACAATGCTAATTTGTGAGGATTGTAGTGAGGAGACAGGGCTGTCATTCTGGTCAATACTAATTTGTCAGGACTGTAGTGAGGAGACAGGGCTGTCATTATGGTCAATACTAATTTGTGAGGATTGTAGTGAGGAGACAGGGCTGTCATTCTGGTACAATGCTAATTTGTGAGGATTGTAGTGAGGAGACAGGGCTGTCATTATGGTCCAATACTAATTTGTGAGGATTGTAGTGAGGAGACAGGGCTGTCATTATGGTCCAATACTAATTTGTGAGGATTGTAGTGAGGAGACAGGGCTGTCATTATGGTCCAATACTAATTTGTGAGGATTGTAGTGAGGAGACAGGGCTGTCATTATGGTCCAATACTAATTTGTGAGGATTGTAGTGAGGAGACAGGGCTGTCATTATGGTCCAATACTAATTTGTGAGGACTGTAGTGAGGAGACAGGGCTGTCATTATGGTCCAATACTAATTTGTGAGGACTGTAGTGAGGAGACAGGGCTGTCATTATGGTCCAATACTAATTTGTGAGGACTGTAGTGAGGAGACAGGGCTGTCATTATGGTCCAATACTAATTTGTGAGGACTGTTGTGAGGAGACAGGGCTGTCATTATGGTCCAATACTAATTTGTGAGGACTGTTGTGAGGAGACAGGGCTGTCATTATGGTCCAATACTAATTTGTGAGGACTGTTGTGAGGAGACAGAAGACTGGAAACATCCACAGGAGGCGGAATAGTCATTAAGGCACTTTAATGGCAACAAGCATCATCACCACCTGAGACAGACAGAGACATACAGCAGCTCAGTCAGATATCACATAACCCTCCATACACCAACACTCAGTTACAGACCCTCTTCTTTCTCTAACCCAGTCTGTACTGATCATCAACACCGGTACAACATGTGTAGAACCATAATGCTTTAGATGCATTGACCAGTACAAATAATGTACACCAATATCTCCATTTCCTTTATGTAGACAGAACATCCTTATCCTCCATGTAGAAAGAGGAAATGGAGGATAAGGATGTTCTATCTACATAGAGGAAATGGAGGATAAGGATGTTCTATCTACATAGAGGAAATGGAGGATAAGGATGTTCTATCTACATAGAGGAAATGGAGGATAAGGATGTTCTATCTACATAGAGGAAATGGAGGATAAGGATCATCACCACCATACTGTAGGTAGAACATCCTCACCACCACACTGTAGGTAGAACATCATCACCACCATACTGTAGGTAGAACATCATCACCACCATACTGTAGGTAGAACATCATCACCACCATACTGTAGGTAGAACATCCTCACCACCATACTGTAGGTAGAACATCATCACCACCATACTGTAGGTAGAACATCATCACCACCATACTGTAGGTTATTCATCCTCACCACCATACTGTAGGTAGAACATCCTCACCACCATACTGTAGGTAGAACATCATCACCACCATACTGTAGGTAGAACATCATCACCACCATACTGTAGGTAGTACTGGCTGTTATGACCAATCTGGTGTCAAAGGTCACCTTCATATCTATTTTATTTATTTATAAAAAGACAGTCTGAACTTTGTAAATGTCATTGTAAACAATGTCTTCCTGGTAGTTTCTAGTAACAGAGGAGATAAAGCCAAAGCCAGATGAACAGTGTGTTGTAGTGTGGTGTGTTATGTTGTTGTGGTGTGTTGTCGTGGTGTGTTGTTGTGGTGTGTTGTTGTGTGTTGTGTTGTTGTGGTGGTGTGTTGTTGTGGTGGTGTGTTGTTGTGGTGGTGTGTTGTTGTGGTGGTGTGTCGTGGTGTGTTGTTGTGGTGGTGTGTTGTTGTGGTGGGTTGTTGTGGGTTGTTGTGTTGTTGTGGTGGGTTGTCGTGGTGTGTTGTTGTGGTGGTGTGTTGTTGTGGTGGGTTGTTGTGTTGTTGTGGTGTGTTCTGGTGTGTTCTTGTGGTGTGTTGTCGTGGTGTGTTGTTGTGCGTTGTGTTGTTGTGGTGGTGTGTTGTTGTGGTGGTGTGTTGTTGTGGTGGGTTGTGCGTTGTGTTGTTGTGGTGGTGTGTTGTTGTGGTGGGTTGTTGTGGTGGGTTGTGCGTTGTGTTGTTGTGGTGGTGTGTTGTTGTGGTGGGTTGTTGTGTTGTTGTGGTGTGTTCTGGTGTGTTCTTGTGGTGTGTCGTTGTGTGTTGTTGTCCTGTGTTGGTGTGTTGTTGTGGTAGTGTGGTGTTGTTGTGTTGTTTTGGTGTGCTGTTGTGGTGTGTTGCTGTGGTGTTGTGGTGTGTTGTTGTGGTGTGTTGTTGTGTTGTTGTGGTTTGTTGTTGTGTTGTGTTGTTGTGTTGTTGTGGTGTGTTGTTGTGGTGTGTTGTTGTGGTGTGTTGTGGTGTGTTGTTGAGTTGTGGTGTGTTGTTGAGTTGTGGTGTGTTGTTGTGGTGTGTTGCTGTGTTGTGTTGTTGTGGTGTGTTTCTGTGGTGTGTTGTTGTGGTGTGTTGTGGTGTTGTTGAGTTGTGGTGTGTTGTTGTGGTGTGTTGTGGTGGTGTTATATTGTGGTGTTGTGGTGTGTTGTTGTTGTGTTGTGGTGTTGTGTTGTTGTGGTGGTGTGTTGTGGTGGTGTGTTGTGGTGGTGTTATATTGTGGTGTTGTGGTGTGTTGTTGTTGTGTTGTGGTGTTGTGTTGTTGTGGTGGTGTGTTGTGGTGGTGTGTTGTGGTGGTGTTATATTGTGGTGTTGTGGTGTGTTGTGGTGGTGTGTTGTGGTGTTGTGTTGTTGTGTTGTTGTGTTGTGGTGGTGTGTTGTGGTGTTGTGTTGTTGTGTTGTTGTGTTGTGGTGGTGTGTTGTGGTGTTGTGGTGTTGTGGTGATGGTGTGTCGTTGTTGTGGTGTTGTGTTATGTTGTTGTTGTTGTGTTGTTGTGGTGGTGTTGTGTTGTGGTGGTGTGTTGTTGTGGTGTGTTGTTGTGGTGTGTTGTGGTGGTGTGTTGTTGTGTTGTGGTGTTGTGGTGGTGTGTGTTGTTGTGTGTTGTTGTGTGTTGTTGTTGTGGTGTGTTGTGGTGTGTTGTGTTGTTGTTGTTGTGTTGTGGTGTGAGGCGTCCGAGGCACTTTGGAACTTCCAGGCTTCTTCCTCCCAGCTCTCTAACTCAACAGGAAACTGGAAACACAAACAGTTAGTCAGACAACACAGAGTGAAAAAGAAGTGTGTGTGTGTGTGTGTGTGTGTGTGTGTGTGTGTGTGTGTGTGTGTGTGTGTGTGTGTGTGTGTGTGTGTGTGTTTATTACCTGTAAGGGTATCCATGGTATTTAGCTCTAAAGATGGACAGCAGCCAACTGAAGAAGAGCATCACCAGACCGATCCCTGCTACACACATGACTAGAGACAGAGAGAGACTGATAGAAAACTGACTTGGTACAGACTCAGAGAGCACAGTCTGGCTATAGAGACCGGTCGTCACAGACAAACCTGGCTGCCCAGAGAGGACAGTCTGGCTATAGAGACCGGTCGTCACAGACAAAGATGGCTGCCCAGAGAGGACAGTCTGGCTATAGAGACCGGTCGTCACAGACAAACCTGGCTGCCCAGAGAGGACAGTCTGGCTATAGAGACCGGTCGTCACAGACAAACCTGGCTGCCCAGAGAGGACAGTCTGGCTATAGAGACCGGTCGTCACAGACAAACCTGGCTGCCCAGAGAGGACAGTCTGGCTATAGAGACCGGTCGTCACAGACAAACCTGGCTGCCCAGAGAGGACAGTCTGGCTATAGAGACCGGTCGTCACAGACAAACCTGGCTGCCCAGAGCACAGTCTGGCTATAGAGACCGGTCATCACAGACAAACCTGGCTGCCCAGAGAGCACAGTCTGGCTATAGAGACCGGTCATCACAGACAAACCTGGCTGCCCAGAGAGCACAGTCTGGCTATAGAGACCGGTCGTCACAGACAAACCTGGCTGCCCAGAGAGGACAAACTGGCTATAGAGACCGGTCGTCACAGACAAAGATGGCTGCCCAGAGAGGACAGGCTGTGCTCACTCTGCTCCAGGGGAGAGGTAGAGACAGAGCTGCATTTCCTATTACACTGTGACAAATACTCAGACCTAAGAGAATATGTCTTTCCCAAAAGTATAATTCAATACAAAGAATTTGAAACTAAAAATCTAATATTTATTGGGTGAAAAGCCACCATGTGCAGTTTTGGCAGCCAAATATGTGTCCTCCTGCCACAACCTGAGGGACAGCCAGTGAAAAGTCATGTCGATAATATTTCCCATCTTGTTTTGTTTTGTCTTTCATACCAGGTCATGTGTCTTCTCAGTCATGTTGACCCTGGTCTACTACCAGGTCATGTGTCTTCTCAGTCATGTTGACCCTGATCTACTACCAGGTCATGTGTCTTCTCAGTCATGTTGACACTGGTCCACTACCAGGTCATGTGTCTTCTCAGTCATGTTGACCCTGATCTACTACCAGGTCATGTGTCTTCTCAGTCATGTTGACCCTGATCTACTACCAGGTCATGTGTCTTCTCAGTCATGTTGACACTGGTCCACTACCATGTCATGTGTCTTTTCAGTCATGGGTGGGGTTATGGGTGGTAATGATAACAGTTTAGTGGTGGTGGTAGTGGTAGTGGTATGGGTGGTAATGATAACAGTTTAGTGATGGTGGTGGTGGTAGTGGTGGTATGGGTGGTAATGATAATGATAACAGTTTACCGATGGTGGTGGTGGTAGTGGTATGGGTGGTAATGATAACAGTTTAGTGATGGTGGTGGTGGTAGTAGTGGTATGGGTGGTAATGATAATGATAACAGTTTAGTGATGGTGGTAGTAGTAGTAGTGGTATGGGTGGTAATGATAATGATAACAGTTTAGTGATGGTGGTAGTAGTAGTAGTGGTATGGGTGGTAATGATAACAGTTTAGTGATGGTGGTGGTGGTAGTAGTGGTATGGGTGGTAATGATAAAAGTTTAGTGATGGTGGTGGTGGTAGTAGTGGTATGGGTGGTAATGATAATGATAACAGTTTAGTGATGGTGGTGGTAGTAGTAGTGGTATGGGTGGTAATGATAACAGTTTAGTGATGGTGGTGGTGGTAGTAGTGGTATGGGTGGTAATGATAATGATAACAGTTTAGTGATGGTGGTGGTAGTAGTAGTGGTATGGGTGGTAATGATAACAGTTTAGTGATGGTGGTGGTGGTAGTAGTGGTATGGGTGGTAATGATAAAAGTTTAGTGATGGTGGTGGTGGTAGTAGTGGTATGGGTGGTAATGATAACAGTTTAGTGATGGTGGTAGTAGTAGTAGTGGTATGGGTGGTAATGATAACAGTTTAGTGATGGTGGTAGTAGTGGTATGGGTGGTAATGATAATGATAACAGTTTAGTGATGGTGGTAGTAGTAGTATGGGTGGTAATGATAATGATACCAGTTTAGTGATGGTGGTGGTGGTAGTAGTGGTATGGGTGGTAATGATAACAGTTTAGTGATGGTGGTAGTATTGGTATGGGTGGTAATGATAACAGTTTAGTGGTGGTGGTAGGAGTGGTATGGGTGGTAATGATAACAGTTTAGTGGTGGTGGTGGTGGTTGTGGTATGGGTGGTAATGATAATGATAACAGTTTATTGGTGGTGGTGGTGGTAGAGTGGTATGGGTGGTAATGATAACCGTTTAGTGATGGTGGTGGTAGTAGTGGTATGGGTGGTAATGATAACAGTTTAGTGATGGTGGTGGTGGTAGGAGTGGTATGGGTGGTAATGATAATGATAACAGTTTAGTGATGGTGGTAGTGGTATGGGTGGTAATGATAATGATAACAGTTTAGTGATGGTGATAGTAGTAGTAGTAGTATGGGTGGTAATGATAACAGTTTAGTGATGGTGGTGGTAGTAGTGGTATGGGTGGTAATGATAACAGTTTAGTGATGGTGGTGGTGGTAGTAGTGGTATGGGTGGTAATGATGACAGTTTAGTGATGGTGGTAGTAGTGGTATGGGTGGTAATGATAATGATAACAGTTTAGTGATGGTGGTGGTGGTAGTAGTGGTATGGGTGGTAATGATAACAGTTTAGTGATGGTGGTAGTATTGGTATGGGTGGTAATGATAACAGTTTAGTGGTGGTGGTAGGAGTGGTATGGGTGGTATAATGATAACAGTTTAGTGATGGTGGTGGTGGTTGTGGTATGGGTGGTAATGATAATGATAACAGTTTAGTGATGGTGGTGGTGGTAGTAGTAGTATGGGTGGTAATGATAACAGTTTAGTGATGGTGGTGGTAGTAGTGGTATGGGTGGTAATGATAATGATAACAGTTTAGTGATGGTGATAGTAGTAGTAGTGGTATGGGTGGTAATGATAACAGTTTAGTGATGGTGGTAGTATTGGTATGGGTGGTAATGATAACAGTTTAGTGGTGGTGGTAGGAGTGGTATGGGTGGTATAATGATAACAGTTTAGTGATGGTGGTGGTGGTAGTAGTGGTATGGGTGGTAATGATAACCGTTTAGTGATGGTGGTGGTAGTAGTGGTATGGGTGGTAATGATAATGATAACAGTTTAGTGATGGTGATAGTAGTAGTAGTAGTATGGGTGGTAATGATAACAGTTTAGTGATGGTGGTGGTAGTAGTGGTATGGGTGGTAATGATAATGATAACAGTTTATTGGTGGTGGTGGTGGTAGTAGTGGTATGGGTGGTAATGATAACCGTTTAGTGATGGTGGTGGTAGTAGTGGTATGGGTGGTAATGATAATGATAACAGTTTAGTGATGGTGATAGTAGTAGTAGTAGTATGGGTGGTAATGATAACAGTTTAGTGATGGTGGTGGTAGTAGTGGTATGGGTGGTAATGATAATGATAACAGTTTAGTGATGGTGGTGGTGGTAGTAGTGGTATGGGTGGTAATGATAACAGTTTAGTGATGGTGGTAGTATTGGTATGGGTGGTAATGATAACAGTTTAGTGGTGGTGGTAGGAGTGGTATGGGTGGTATAATGATAACAGTTTAGTGATGGTGGTGGTGGTTGTGGTATGGGTGGTAATGATAATGATAACAGTTTATTGGTGGTGGTGGTGGTAGTAGTGGTATGGGTGGTAATGATAACCGTTTAGTGATGGTGGTGGTAGTAGTGGTATGGGTGGTAATGATAATGATAACAGTTTAGTGATGGTGGTAGTCGTAGTAGTAGTATGGGTGGTAAAGATAACAGTTTAGTGATGGTGGTAGTGGTATGGGTGGTAATGATAACAGTTTAGTGATGGTGGTGGTGGTGGTAATAGTGGTATGGGTGGTAATGATAACAGTTTAGTGATGGTGGTGGTAGTAGTAGTATGGGTGGTAATGATAACAGTTTAGTGATGGTGGTGGTGGTATGGGTGGTAATGATAACAGTTTAGTGATGGTGGTGGTGGTAGTAGTGGTATGGGTGGTAATGATAACAGTTTAGTGATGGAGGTGGTGGTAGTGG